>NW_010246894.1:0-16885 GCF_000690775.1 Eurypyga helias
TTCCAAGGATGGAGGTGAGGCTGACAAACTTTCATCTGAATTCACTGTCTACTCCAAGAGTGCACTGAAACCAGTTCCAGCAATATGTACTATCATTGACTAATTAATTCCTTGTATTCCTCAACTGAAATTTGTCCATCTGGCAGTTTTTATCCTCTGCATATTTTGGGGACCTTCTTTTTCCATCTGTGTTTTTACAGCACCAGTTAAAATTGGATTGTGATGTTCAGTTCATGCTATTAAACACTATGAAAATACAGATAGCAAATTTACAACATTAAATAGTCTTAGAGAACAAGGTCAAGTTTCCCAGTAGGTTTTCAGGAAGGAAAAAAAGTTTCTTGGATTTTTGTGAATAAGAATTTCCAGAAAACAATTTTGAACAAACATTTGAATAAACACTTGCAGAATGAGCAAGGAAACCTCACTAACTACCTTAAAACACTAAATGAGTATCAATTTCACCTAAAATATCTAAACTGCCAGCATTTAAGAACAGAGATGACTGTAAAGCAAATGCAAAGGTGGAAAGGACAAGGTGAAGTTAGCACTTCAATGTACGGGCACCGTGTGACCTTTTGCATCCCAAATGAGACTTTCCTCCTTCGGAGCCTTCATAAGGCAGGGTAGGAACATCCCAGTTTGGGGAGACACCAAGAGAGGTTGTAACACAGTGTGAGAACAAGCGGACATTTCATATACACTAACTTCTATGTCTGTTTCAGGCAGGCACTTCCCAAACCCATCTACACTGCAGTGCTGGAAGGAAAATGCAGAACCTGAGTCCGAATATGAGGGGTTTTATTTGGCCTTACTAAGGCTGGTAATTTATGATATCAGCCTCTGGTATATGAAATTATTACCTAGCCTCTCCTCTTCTGATGTCAGAGAAAAACTATCTGGATGGATTTTAAATTATATTACTCAAAATAAAGTAAAATGGAACCATGAAAACCACCTTATATAAATTGCTTCAATGGCCAGCTAAAGTTGACAGCGTAGGAAATAATGTACAGCCAGTTTCGGTTCTCTGTCCAACTGCCTCAGAGCATCTTTCTTGCACAATCTATCTTCTAATTTTCAAATGCTCTTTTTCAATATTTACAGAAAAACAACATTACAAGTAAAAAATACCACTTCTCCTAGAAAAGAGTTGAGGACTGGAACTGGATCAAGGCATCGCAGAGTTGCTTGCAAAGAGCTTTGCTGACCTATATTTATAACTGTTTTCTAAGAAGACAGTTTCACTTCGGAAAAAAAAAATCTCCTAAATAAATATGTGCTACTATAGTTAAATTACAGAATAATCTCTTGTCCTTTCTATATCTATGTTTTGCTTTTAAATATACAAATAAATGGCTACTTTAAAAGCACTATAGTTTATAATTTTGGCAAGGCTTCAATAAAATTATATTAACTTATCTGAACTTCTATATTACCTAAAGTGAGCTGTAAGTATATCCTTTTAATAATAAAAGCAGCGCAGCAGGTAATTTTGTGAGGCAGTAAACTGAAGTCAGTCCTCGTTCTTCTCAGTTCACGTTTTTCAGAGCAGGTACTCTCCATAAGAGTCTACTCAGTGTTTACTGTTATGTTCTGGAAACTGCTCATATACCTTTTCTTTACTGTCTCTCGGATCCATGGCTAATTGTATCTATTCAGCTTGGTTTCTGTTGCCACCATCTTCTACCTTGTGGTTTCTAGTGAGGCAAATTTCTCAGAAATTTTCATGGTGTGAAACAGGTTCTTAGAATGATAATCTGAATGATTCTTGTTCTCTTTTTTTCTCCATTTTTTCCCCAGCTTCCATGACTACTACCTTTCAACAGGCCTTCCAAAAGCAAGACCATGTGTGTTCTCATTGTGGCTACATAGAAGTCAATTGTTATCACAATTTGCTGAAAGTGTCTGTACCGTGACCATATGGATTACTTTACATTTATGCCGTGATTTCTTTAACTCTCAAGAAGACCGTTACGACTATTTTATTGGTGCTGTAGTGGCCAATTGCAGCTATAAAAACAGATCTAGATGCCTAAGTTTTACAGAAAACGTTGAACAAAATTGTTCCACCAATTCTTCCTGAAGTGAGCTCTTTCACAGTTAAAAAAAAAATAGCTGTACATGTCCACAGCTGAAGAAATCCAAAATAATTTTGTCTTCAATAAGACACTTGATTATCAGGTGTACTGTGCAGTCATAATATTCCCACAGTGTTACAGAAAACAGTAATTGCTCAATATGCTTGAGAGTTCACTGATATATAGTATTTTACCTTATTTTTTTAATCTTAACATTACTTTTGGATGGCTTAAATACCTTCAAAAATTCCTTCAAAGGTCAATTGTTGCAAACTTGCCTTTGCTGTAAACTTTTTTCATTTTTACATTTAAATCATTATTGATTTTTATATAAAATTCAAGTACTATTTAAATCTACAACTACCAGCACAATTAATGTATATAAAATGTTTGTTAGCAAATATTTTGACTTAAAGGATGTCTTGTACTTCTCACACTGTAATCAAAACACTTGATTTAAAACAGAAGACATAAATATGACAAATTTTCTTGAAATTCAGTAGCAAGAATAAGATTGCTACTTGTTCCATGTTCTGTAAAATTCCTGCCCCTTTAACCCTCTTCTCCTTAGCACTTTCCTCTCTGTATCAGGGGAAAGCAGAAGGCTAATGAGTGCTGTTACTGACCAATTGTTGCTTTCACAGTTTCTGCTTCTCACTTAAGCCCCCACAAAGACATGTTTAGACTAATTTAAACACCCCTCCATTCCCAGTGAAAATTGAGATACACAGTTTCAGGATTCTGTAGCCTTTTTAGCACAGCCATCAGGCTTGCCATTGTTCCTAAATAGTAATTGTGGTAATATTCCTCATGATGATGTAGATACGTAATTTCCTCTTAAAGCCAGCAAAAAACAAACACAGGTAACACAAAGCACTTCCACCTGGAAATCCAAAAAATACAGGAGGAAATCTTGGCTCTGTTGGGAACAACATAAACCACTCTATTTAGCCCTATAATGCATCACACAGAACCACTAAGGTTTGAAAAGACCTATAAAGATCATCCAGTCCAACCATCAACCCAACACTGCCATAATCACTAGACCATGTCCTCAAGCACCATGTCCAGTACAGGCCAAAATCAAAGTACAGGAATAAAGTAAGCACACAGGGAGACACTTGTAACAGTCAGTCCTTACACTTCTGCAGCATGCAGATTTCCTGGTTCAGGGATTACACCTCTGCATTTAGGAACTCCTGACTGCATTTAGTTCATGAACTTTTGGGATTGCCCCTTGCATTCCTGTGTAGTTTTGGTATCCACAAGGGCCTACAGAAAACAGTTTTACATGTTACAAAGTAATCCACAAAGAATTATCTTTTTATGTTCATGTTTCATTTGAATTTTTTATATTAGTTTTTTGTTGTTGGTTTTGTTTGGTTCGTTTTAACATTTAAGTTCCACTGAGGCCCCTACTGCCAATGAATTCAATGGGATCTCTCTTCCCCCACTCATGGAGGAAGGATGATAGGGACCCTTCCAAGAACTGGACATAAATTCTACAGTGGCCAAGGGACACTAATGTTTTAAAGAGCGTGTTCAGTTCTGCCAGAATCTTCTGATACAGGAAAGGAGTAACAGAAGCCAAGGGCATCATTTCATTAGCCAGCTGACACAAAAATTACAGGCCTGATTTGTCTTCATGAAGAATTTACATCAGATTAACGTGGCTGAGTACCTCGTCTGCAGCGAGATAGGTTGACAAGGCACACGCTGCCCTGTGTCATCAAGCCCCGCGCTGCCTGCTCACCACCTCGCTGTGTTCCAAGGGGGAGCACAGGCACTCTGCAAGACACCGATTCACCACTTAGTGGGTCACATCCTGGCTCCCTTACTGACCACACAGCACAAACTTGTTCAGAAATCAGGGTACATTCAGAGACAGTGAATACTTAGCTCGTGCACAGTTGGGGTGCAAGGATGTTTCATATCAAGGAATCAAGACACTGGGCTCACTGATCAAGTATATTGGTTTGGATTTTTTTTTCCTCCCTTCTTGCTTTTTGGTTTTTGAAGATGAACCCACTGAAGACCACATACCCTGTGGTACTCAACTTGCAGACATTTATTGATGCAAAATCATAGATGCAAAACAGTTTAGGTGTAATCAGTGGTTAAATGTCCCAGATTACCCAAAACTTCCATAGAACATTCACATTATTAAGTTTTTCAGAGGAAACTGAGGATATGACTGCAATTTAAGAAAATGTTCAAAACACTGATTACATTCTCTAATGCATTTTATTTTTACTGGGCTTTAAAAAGTTAATTTATTTCTATTAACCTCGTTTAGCAAATCCCAATTCCATTTTAGAGACAAACAGACTGGGTCATGGAAAGACTCAGTAACAGAAATAAAATTTGATTTCAAATGTTCCTATGTTAATTCTTGTAGTTATCAGACTACCGAAAACTCAAAAGAGAAAAAGCACTGACAAGTGAAAAATGACAAATAGTTCTTCATTCCAGTTAAGGGGAGATAACTTGTATGTCAAGGACTTAAACTCCCACTGAGCTCCCTTTGAGAAAAGCTCTTAACAGTGGGTGTTTGGATCATTTTTAATTAAAATGTGAATTTTCTCTGTAGCCCTGGTCTGACTTCATGATTGGTTTTGCTTCTTACAGTCACTTACATTTAACACACAGGCTAGGTTCTTCTACAAGATGTGATACATGCCCATTTATTTTAAAAAGGCTTATTAAAAGAACAGACTAGAATCTCACACTGAGTTGTTTACGACGTCCATTCTTAGTGAAGTCAAGAGGATGTTACTTCATGTAGTTGAAAGACTGTCTACTCACAATGTCTGACCATTTTACTAACTGAATTTTCAAAAATTCACTCCATTCTTCAACAGTTGGTTTACTGTTGTATTGAATATTTATCCTAAAAGGGAGAGAATGATCTTAATAGTGGTGTGTAGGCATAATAATAAAGTATCTGACAGCAAAATGACATGTGATCCATCTCAAAACAATACTTGCTTGCTTGAAAACTCTTACAACGCTTCCAGTGCTATTTTGTCCTTGCATATAAAAATACTCTCATTTTAGAATATGGAGATGTGACAACCACAAATACCCATACCTGGCAAATCAAGAAAACTATTAAGGTATAAGAAAGCTATTAAGGTATAAGAAAGAACTCAGAAGCCTGCCTATGATGTACTTGCGCAAATTTAAAACTAATACAGTTACATAAACTGGTGAGGTTATTCTTGCCTTTCATCAGCATCAGGAGCAGAACTGCCTCCCACGACTGGCCCAGTGTGCCGAGAAAGACCAACAGTGCCACAGCACAGCAGCATTTCTCACCAATGCAAAGCTTCTCATCGCCCATCACCTATCAGCTGTTCTCAGAAGTAACAGCGGCAGTGAACCTCATTAAAAATACCTAAACAAGCATCACACCTGAAGAGAGATACAGCTGAGAAGAGAGGGAAGCAGGCAGGCCCTCTATTTCACAGGCTGTTGACTGGGATCACTGTGTCAAGCTCATGTCTCCTGTTTCTGCTGCAAACCAGCAGACATTCATGGTAACAGTATTTTGCTCAAGTGAGTCTGACCTGTACACTGCTGTCTGACAGCATCCTAGCATCACTGGGTCTAATAATTCAATATAATGAAAAAAACAAGGATGCATAGTGGCAATGTTCTAAAATCATTTTACATGGAGCTTCCCTCCTATTAATCTTTCAGGAATTGGAATAATTTCAGATCACTGCTGACTATAAATTCATCAAAACCCTTAAAAACAATTCTGACTAGCTCCTGATTTTGCATGGTCCTGAAATACAAAAACCTCAGTTTGCACAGAAAAAAACACATTTCTGTTTTGTTGTTTCAAGTTCATTAATCATAAGTGCCAGATACACACACCCCATCTCAATCAGACCTCCCCAAAATTATTTTCATATAACTGGTTTTTAATAAACCATTAGCCTGTGTCTGACAATAACATCTTGTACTAATGGTCTATGGTTGCATCTGAATCTGTTTTAGGGATTAGCATAATTTGTAATTACATGTCACGCATTAATATTAAAAATTCTCTTTGAACTTTTGCTGGATCCCTCAAAGTACTTAGCAGTTTGCAAAAACAAGCCCTCATAAAGAAAAACCTTCTTCTTGGATTCACCTCATTCATGGTGCAGGGAAAACTTCCAGATCAGGTTAGAGAGACAGAAAGTAAGAGGAGGAGAAAGATTCAGGTGCTAGCACCCTTCACAACACATCACCTGTGAGACTGACAGTATTAATGGTGATGTCACTGTCATAAACACTGTAAAGCTTCATTCAAAGATAAAGCTTTGGCATTTGTGAAATGTCCATAATTACCGGTCTTGAGGAGAAGGACTTGGGGGTACTGGTGGACGAAAAGCTGAACATGAGCTGGCCATGTGCGCTGTCAGTCCAGAAAGCCAACTGTATCCCGGGCTTTATCAGAAGTGTGGCCAGCAGGTCGAGGGAGGGGATTCTGCCCCTGTACTCTGCTCTGGTGAGACCCCACCTGCAGTGCTGCATCCAGCAGTGGAACCCTCAACATCAGAAGGATATTGACTGGTTGGAGCAAGTCCAGAGGAGGCCACGAAGATGCTCAGGGGGCTGGAGCACCTCTGCTATGGGGACAGGCTGAGAGAGTTTGGAGAAGAGAGGGCTCGGGGGAGTCTTTATTGCAGCCTGCCAGTACCTGAAGGGGCTACAAGGAAGCTGGGGGGGACTTTTACAAAGGCCTGTAGTGACAGGACAAGGGATAACAGTTTTAAATTGAAAGCGGGGAGGTTTAGATTGGATATCAGGAAGAAATTCTTCCCAGAGAGGGTGGTGAGGCACTGGAACAGGTTGCCCAGAGAAGCTGTGGATGCCCCATCCCTGGAAGTGTTCAAGGCCAGGCTGGATGAGGCTTTGAGCAACCTGGTCTAGTGGAAGGTGTCCTTCCTGGGTCAGACACCTACAGAAATGGAGGGATGGCTATAGGAGAACTCACAGAAGATACAAACAGGCTTTTTAACCTATCATGTTGAACTCCTGTGCCCTCTCTCACAATTTTAGGTATTTTTGGACAAGGAACCACAATAATTCCTAGGTTTGACTGACACTAAAAAAACGCATTGACATTTTTGCTTTTGATATTATTATTCATATTGAGCCTTCTGAAATTGCATTGTGCAGATGCAATTTTTTGCATTAAAAGATTAAATTCCTTTGCCTTAATTATTTTTCAAACCAGTGACCTTTTTATAGTTTTAAACACCTTCAAATACAATGTGTAAATACACACGAAGATGGTCTTGTGAGATTTAGCAGCTGGGGAGCAGACCCAAATACTTTTTGAAAAGGTCATGCTGCTGCTTCTGGCAAATGTACAGCTGATTATTAGTCTTTTGCACCAGGCACATAACTTACATGATACAAACCAGTATCCAGTGTATTTACATGGCTGCTTCTTACAATCATCGTGGGATCCATTTCTTTCTAACCACCTGAAAAGAAAATAGGAGCTACTTCTTGCTATTGTAAATATTACCACGTACAACACGTTCTTTCTTTTATTTTTACTTCCTTATTTGTGTCAGGGTAAATACTGTGAAGCACAAAGGACTTTTGCTTAGTATATGAAAACCCTTTCTTCAGTGATCTTTTGTACTACCTACACAAATTAGTCCATAACCTGTATTCAGTTTGAAGAGTCTATCTTCAATGTGTAGTCACATTCCCTTCTCATTCAGCATTTTCTTGGCTTTTACGGATCATAAACCGTGGAGATCAAGTGACTCCAAATGAGACACTGTTCTTTCACCATGCAGGGTGTACCAGTTGTGCTTTAGAACGTGATGACATCACAGATAGTGCTGCTAGATCTGTCTTTGCTTCATGATGCCTGTTCATTGACCCACACGCCTCCAACTTCATTTAGAAGTATTCTTCCAATAGAAGTAGAAAAAAAAAATCTAAACACTATATCAATATTATTTCAGATAATTAATTACTGTGCGTCACTTTGAGAACTCTTGCTTTTAATACAAAGTATTAAAAGCATGTCAACATTGACTCTTAATAAGAATACAATATATGAAAACACAGTGTAACAGCAGAATTTTTTATGCCACTTTTTCAGTGTACAAATATGCAAGTACTTGTCCAACTGTACATACTTGATGATACAACATGATCGACCCCTCAGTCTGACTCTCTTTTATTCCCATTCATGTATGTCTGACTTTTCAGAGCTAGCAGATGCACCGTTGCTAATTTTTTAATCAGTCCGAAATTATTTCTTTTTGTTTGGACTCTTGTATCTTTCTGTTAGAGACCAGTCTGATCTGTGCTATTTAAAAGAAAAGGTTTTTTTTGAAAACTGTTAAAAACAAACACTCTTTGTTCAAAGTCTGTGGTTCACTTTAATATGACAGAATGTTTTCACTATAAGTTGTGATATAAACGTGCAGACTTCTAACCTTATTTGAAATGTCAGAGAGACATTATCCTATTTTTTTCTTCATAAAGCATTTCCATAGATTAATTACATGACTGAGTTTAAGCCACATAGGCATTTTCTGGTTTTGAAATATCTGCCACCATGAAATCACTGATTATCATTTGCAGGTCAGTCAGTTGGTGGGGTGGGAATACAAAAAAGCAGTTCTTCCAAAGAATAAAAGGTGAAATCCTCAATATTGAGATTTCAAGATCCAATTAAATCTAAGTTTATGAGCAACAAAAGAGACTCAGAAATTCTATTAAAACCATAATACCAGAGAAAAAAAAAATAAAAGCATGCTCTAACAGTAATGTAATTGCAGGACTCGAGAAAACTGTTCTATTAGCCTGACTGTGAAAATCAATCAGCAGCATCATGTATGGACTAAGCTGAATGAACTTCATTTAGTATTCACTTTAATGACAGTTCTACACTAGGTCTTCAGGCTATGAGCACCCTAATATATACCTACGTTTTTACGAATAATGCTTGCTTTATGAATGGCACAATAGGTGTATCTCCACTAATCAAAAGAGGCACAGGCACTTTTTCATTGTTTTCTTACACCTCCAGGACATTAAATGCCATGAACTAGCTATCAGAACAATTGTGGATATATTTATGTATGAAGGTTGCTTCATGCCACAGTTTTTATTGCATATAAAATACCATTGTGAAACAAAGACATTTCTTTTCTTGCTCATTTCTTCATTAGCCTTTTTTTCCTTGGAGGAAATGTATTTCTGTCCTTACTATTGATTTCAACTGCTGCTCACCTGTGGAAGACCTGCTGAATGTAACCTATACATTATTTTTAAAGAGGCTTTTCAGTCAACTACCCAGAGAAGCTGTTAAAATTGGCAGATGATAACAAAAATAGTACTTGAGCATAGTGTTTTGGTGCTCCCACAATCAATGACATGGTCAGGAACCTATTGATCTTCCTGAATTGCCCACTCCTGAATTAATAAACTTCTGCCAATAGCATTTTTCAGTGGGACTGCTCTATGCCCATCTCATAGGTAACACTCCAGTGGATATACTCCATATAAATATTAGTCGGGTGCCAGCTGCACCTCTGAGATAGATCTGAAAAAGAGCAGCCGAAAAGCAACACACTGTTTGTAAGCTCTCGGAACTACAGAATATTTGCCTTTTTTCTTTTCTCCCTCACCATAGTAAGCTTCACCTCCTTCTCTGTGTCCACTGGCAACAAAGTCTGGTGCTGCGGTGATCACAGAATTACACAGCCAGACACTGCCAAGCTGAATTCTCTTGAATACTGAGTCAAGAAAGTAGTTTTTGGTTTGTCCCCTATTCTCTACCGCTAGATTTCCCCAAAGTTTGTGAATTTGTCTGTAAGATTTCTACTGTCCTTTAAGCTCAGGTGGAAACGGGAACCAATGGGCTCCAGGCACAAGTGGGAAGGCCCTGTGAGTACACAAACTTCCTTTCATAGTTCCCTAAAATCAGGTTATCTTAAAACAAAACCACCACCATTTTAGTACAAAGAAACAAGTGCTTCGCCAAGTTATGTTTTTGAAGGTGGTTTTCTGAGGCTTCTAACGTACACAGCAAAGACTGTTAATACTAGTATCTGAAGAATACTGTGAAAGAATGTTAACTTGCCAATTTTTGTTATTTGTAATGAACAATTCAGCTAACCGAGGTATAATTACATGTAAGAGTTATCCTGAATTGCTAAATAGTGCACTCTGGGTAGTACTCAAAATGTGGGTCAGAAAAAAACTTTAAGAATAAATGTAAGCTAGCCTTTTAGTGGCCTAAATGAGATATAAATATTAACCCTAAACTGAATGTTTCCCATCTCCTTTATTTGCCTTAGTCTGCACACACTAACAAAGTCCAGAATATGACAGCAGAAAAGATGATTTAATTGTTTTGTTCCTTATATGACAGTTGGATGAAAGATCTCTAGGAACTGCATTCACAAGCAGAAATATGGTTTGTTTATCCAAATTATTCTCATAGTGGAACGCAATTTACAAGATACTTTAGCCCTGCATGAATATCTTGTATGTGTTATACTGTTGGGATTCAATTCGCTCTCCTGCCTTTGAGAAAATGTTATGCCAACAGACCACATATTAATATAAGAGCTGTGCTTGACTAAGATAAAGGATAGATTTCATTTACAAGTATCAAGAGTAATCGGTAAATAGGATGAATGACAGTTTATATTTACAGGTACGGAAAGTAAACAGTACAGTATCTACAGGAGATTAGTATCGCGACTGTTGACCAGTGCAACGTGGGCAGTGGGTTAACTTTACGTTCATAAATTATGATCCCTGCCTTAAAGACTAAATGTCTGGTCACAGATCTTCTGATGTACATGCCCGTGCCTGAAGACACTGATAAAATAGGTTTTAAAAAGACAAAATAGGGTGTGAGGTTTTTTGCTTCTCAGGAATTCTGAAAAAAAACTCTGCACTAAACTTGTCACAGGCAGAATTTTCCCTCAGGAGGTAGAACTAATGTCTCATTAGACATTGATTTCTGTTGTGTTTTCAGATTTCTAATACTTGATTATTTTCAAAGGTCTTGGGTGGAATGAATATAATTGCAATTAAATCTTCTCTAGATGCTTTGAGATCTGCTAATTGAACATTCTAGGTAAGAGCTCAATGTTATTAAGTATTGTAATTCTAAAACTAGGAAAAAAACCCCAAGCATTGTTTAATTTTTATTGCAGCATGGGGATAGCTTTTTCTTCAGTTTCACAGCTAGAAATATTTCCCACATATTTCATTTCCATCAACATCTACTATAATTGATTTCCCTAAAAAGCTTTGTGTAAAGATTTTTTAAATTAAATAAACTAGCTAGCTAGTGGCTCAAACTATTTCCATATGGAAATTCAAGGTGTCTTTAGAAAATCAGAGGGGTTTTTTTATTTTATTGTACGATTTTTATCTGTTCACCAGTTTTGACCCAAATTAATGAATCATTTCATTGAGCTCAAAATTGCATATTGCAAAAAAATTACTTAACCATCAAAAAAAGTTTGAGCTACAGATGTTATAAATGTTTACCTTTATTAAAATAATTTTCTATTTCAATATATTTTTATGGTATAACAAAAGCCAGAAGCACATGAGAACAGGGTTATATTAATAATTAAAATATTTAAAATTCAGAAAGACATATCCTTATAACTAATCTGATGAGAAAGTCTACTTGTTAGAATAAAATAAAAAATAAACTCAAAATAAGTGGATGATAAATAATAAGATATGAATAAAAATTGTCAATATTTGCTGGAATGGGTATGCAATACCTTTATTTTTTTAAGAGTATTCAAAAAGGAATGTCTTCCATAAATGTATCTGGTTTAGACCATGGCATGAAAATTCCCGGAGTAGTAAATAAAGCAAAATTATACAAGGATCATATTGCACTTTTATCTTATACTTTTACCACACAGTAGTAAAGCTGTATGATTCTGGATGGGCAGTTCTGCCACCACTATGAAAATACAGATTCTTAATAAATTTCCTTTAAAAAAATGCTAAAAAAAAAAAAAAAGGAATATTCAGCTCTAAATTATTTGAAAGCTAAGAATGTAAATAGTCTATTTATTTAAATAACTACTTTACATTTTTCTCTCCAGTTATGAGACTGTTTTCATCAAGGACTATAATCTCAAATATAACGTCCTGTGGTTTAAAGCTTATATTTTTCTTTACATTCCCCTATACATATAATCAATACCTAATCACACTGTTCCAAAATTTGGTTTTAATGGTGTTCTGATTTAACACCAGTCAGCAACTAAGCACCACACAGCCACACATTCACCTCCCCTCTCCCCCACAGGGCTGGATAAAAGAATCAGAGGAAAAGGTAAGAAAACCCATGGGCTGAGACAAGAACAGTTTAATAACTGAAAATAAATTAAATAAAACAACGATGCTGTTAATACTAACGATGCTAATAATACTAATAATACTATGTAATGAAAATAATGGGGAAGAAACAAGTTATACAGCTGCTCACCACCCACTAACTGACACCCAGTCAGTCCCCAAGTGGCAAGAGCCAGCACCAGAGAGACCCGAGAGCCCGAAAAGCCAAACTCCCCAGTCAAGTCCCCCCAGCTGAGCATGACATCTTATGGTATGAAATACCCCTTTGTTCAGCTTGGGTCAGCTGTCATGGCTGTGTCCCCTCCCAGACTCTTGTAGACAAGAAGCTGGGAACACAGGTGCAACGTGAGAAACTGAAAAATTCCTTGGCAACAACTAAAAAGTCAATATGTTGTCAACATTCTTCTCAGCACAACTCCAAACGATGGTCTCATACTAGCTACTGTGAAGAGAATTAACTCTATCCCAACCAAAACCAGCATAAACAGTGAGGGATTTTATTTATTTCACACTCTGTAATTCCCTAGTGATGAGAAGGAATCTCTTGAAGACAACAGCCAAGGCCTTAAAATGACCCCAGCTCATCTTCTCAGCCTCCCAAGATCTTTGCACGGTGATCCCTACACAGCCTTTCTTTGCACATCTTGGCTGCATTGCTAACATCAGAAGTGACCAGGCGTGTAAAATAGCTCTACTCTATAAACAAGTATGCTCTCTTAGTTTCTGCTGACTTTTTACTGCCTTCTTGCACAACGTACAGCTCTGTGTAACAATTTTTACAATTGCAGCATCCTTGCTGCTTTTATTAGCTCAATTATTTGTAACGATATGAGACAAATTTTTTTCACAGAAACATTTTTGAAAATGTCAATCTTTCATTCACCAAGTTATTGCCCAGCTAAAAAGAAATGAACGGAAGGATGCCATTTACCAAGTGTTGATTAATTATCCAAGTATATTTGACTGCTCACACTGGCTGTTTTTTCACGATAGGAACACAGTTCAGTTTCTCGTGGTTTCGTTCCAAGTTGGTTTCCAGCTGTATGACTGCAATCTTCTTACAGACACTTACAAGAAGTTGAGTTAGCAAGCTGCTTATCTGAGATAACTTTCTGTAGCAGTGGGAGGAAACTGTACTGGCTGACCAGCAGGTCTTGCTCTCATTTTCTGTGTTGCCTGGGTGGACTTTACAACAGTGACAGGAAGGATTTTAACGTATAATTCTGATCTTGGCGGAAAAGCACAAACCCTTCGCTTCAGTTTCCCAGCAGAGACAATGTGAGTGATGTAGAAGCCATGCATAATCTCAGAGTAACTAATTTCACTTATGCATAAACATGAGTACTAAAATAAGAGTCAGGCTGAAGGACACTCTCCTCTAGGAATCTGGACTCAACATTAATACCCAAATCTCAGGAGCATCTCCACCCTAGAGATATTTTGTAATCAGAAACCAGTGCAAAAGCAAAATTTAAATTTTTTTCATAGGTTCCCATGATAATTTATTGTGGAGGCGACATCGGAGGTCTCCAGTCCAACCTTCTGCCCAAAGCAGTGTCAGCCTCAAGGTGATCACTCCCAGGCCTCAAAGGTCTTTCTTTTTTCTGAATATTAATCAAGTGTTCAGTTTACTTGCTTGCATGTATGTCTGGTGTGATTTGAGGTGTTCCAGGAAACTAACCCCTCATGGCCTCTAGCTGCTAATCCCAGAAAAGACCGATCGCCTAAATGTCACCAGTGACATTGCTAAACGTACAAGTCATATCTGCAGTACTATAAAGCATCGCACATGAAGTCCAACAACTCTGGGTGGATAACCAAACTGACTCCAAACAGCCCCACGGACGAGCTGGGACCACTCAGTGTGCAAGGCACGTGCAGAACGGGTGTGCACAAAGCACCATGACCCTGCATGGGGAGCGAGAACTCAGCCGCTATCATCAACAATGGAAGCAACGCCTGCCTCCCTCCTTTGAAACAGTAAGAAACAGCCTAATGAATAAATACATGAAATATTCTTTGAGACACAGTGGGTTGGGTTATTTTTGCCAGCAGACTGATTTCTAATTGGCCAGAATGAAGATGAGGATATTTCCTTATTTACAATATTTTAACCATTGTATCTATTACTTATTACATCCAATGCATAGTAGCTTCAATATTGTAAGTCGATACATCCTTTACTGATTGTAATTGCCTTCCCCACAGAAAGCAGCAAATATGCTTATTTAGATTTAACTCAATGAGACACTTATTAACAATGAACTACTGTCTCAGCTCAGCACATCTGCCCTTATCCACTTTCAGGATATAACCACCAGATTTATTATATATATGCATTGTTTTGCGATAAGTATTACCTGTACCCTTTAATATGGTGACACTAGCAGTTTCTGAAACACTGGAAGTAGAGTCAATATACAAAATGATAATGATAGCAAGAGAATAAAAATCATAGAATCATAGAAATTTTGGGTTGGAAAAGACTTTGAAGATCATCAAGTCCAAGAGTTAAACTAACATTGGCAAGTCTAACACTAAACCACATCCATAAGCATTTAATCTACCAGTCTTTTAAATATCTCCAGGGATGGTGACCCAACCACCCAATGCCTGATAACACTTTCAGTGAAGAAATTTTTCCTAGTATCCAATCTAAACCTCCCCTGGCACAAATTCAGGCCATTTCCCCTTGTCCTATCACTTGTCACAGAATCATTAAGGTTGGAAAAGACCTATCAGATGATCCAGTCCAACCATCAACCCAACATTGCAACAGCCACTAGAATATGTCCTCAACTGCCACGTCTACACATTCCTTGAACACCTCCAGGGATTGTGACTCCACCACTTCCCTGTGCAGCCTGTTCCAATGCCTGACCACTCTTTCAGTGAAGAAGGTTTTCCTAATATCTAATCTAAACCTCCCCTGATGCAACTTGAAGCCATTTCCTCTTGTCCTATCAGCAGTTACCCAGGAGAACACAAAAAAGACCAACACCCACCTCGCTACAACCTCCTTTCAGGCAGATGTAGAAAGTGATAAGGTCTCCCCCGAGCCTCCTCTTCTCCAGGCTAAACCACCCCAGTTCCCTCACAGGACTTGTCCTCCAGACTCTTCACCAGCCTTGCCTCCCTTCTCTGGACCAACAGTCCTAGCTCCGCCAGGCAGCTTTCTACCCACTCGTCCCCAAGCCTGTAGCACTGCATGGGGTTGCTGTGACCCAAGTATAGGACATGGCACTTGGCTTTGTTGAACACGATGCAGTTGGCCTCTGCCTATCAATCTAGACTGTCCAGATCCCTCTGCAGAGCTTTCCTAACACCAGGCAGATCAACACTCCCACCCAACTTGGTGTTGTCTGCAAACTTACTGAGGGTGCACTCAATCCCCTTGTCCAGGCCACTGATAAAGATGTTAAACAGAACTGGCCCCAGTACTGAGGCCTGGGAACACCACTTGTGATGAGCCGCCAACTGGATTTAAGTCCATTTCACCACAAAATTTTGGGCCAGGCCATCCATCCAGTTTTTTACTCAGCAAAGCGTATGCCCATCCAAGCCACGAGCAGTTAGTTTCTCCAGGACAATGCTGTGGGAACCAGTGTCAAAGGCTTTACTAAAGTCTAGGTAGAAAACACGCACAGTTTTTCCCTCATTAACTGAGTGGGTCACCTTTTCCTAGAAGGAGATCAGGTTTGTCAGGCAGGACCGGCCTTTCAAATACATACTGACTGGGCCTGATCACCTGATTGTCCAGTATATGCCACGTGATAACATTCAAGATGATTTGCTCCATAACCTTCCCTGGTACCAAGGTCAGACTGTCAGGCTTCTAGTTCCCCAGAGAGTCCTTCCAGCCCTTCTTGTAGATGGGTATCACATTGGCTAACCTCCAGTCAACTGGGACCTCCCAAGTTAGCCAACACTGCACATAGATGATGGGAAGTGGCTTGATGAGCACTTGTGCCAGGTCCCTCATTACCCTTGGATGGATCTCCTCTCGTCCCATAGACTTTGGAGTGTTTAAGTGGTCCAGCAGGTCACTAACCATTTCCCTTTGGATTATGGGGGCTTTATTTTCCCCATCACTGTCATCCATCACAGCGGGTGTGATACTATGAGAACAACTGGTATTACTAATAAAGACTGAGGCAAAGATGGCATTAATTAACTCAGCTGTTTCCTCATCCTTAGTCACTATGTTTCCCCCCGCATCCAGTAAAGGATGAAGATTCTCCTTAGCCCTTCTTTTGTTGTTAAAGTATTTATAGAAACATGTTTTATTGCCTTTTATGGCAAAGGCCAGGTTAATTTCTAGTTGGGCTATGGCCCTTCTAATTTTCTCCTTGAAAAATCTCACAACATCCTTGTGGTCTTTCTGAGTTGCTTACCCCTTCTTCCAAGGATCATAAACTATCCATTTTTTT
>NW_010246895.1:0-389 GCF_000690775.1 Eurypyga helias
TATATGTAGACATTCTTTGCACATGGGTCCTTAAGGTTCTGGGTGGTTTTCGGGGGTCCTCTGGTGGTCGTCAGTAGACTTCATCATCCTTCGGCTTCAGTGTCCTGTTCACATAGCTCACACTGTTTCAGTAACCACAATATCGTTTTGTTCTAATTAGCCTTCCTTTTTATCTTCATTCAAGAACATAGTTCCCCTTAAAGTGTCACTGTTACCTATATCTGGCATGGGAGTTACGCTAACATTAAGCAAAAAGCACAAAAGTTATCTTTTTCCATTTCAGCTCAATGTTCCACAAAATACAAGGCAAAACATTTATTCTGCTCTTGCTGGTATCAGAGAAGGGTCAGAGTAAAAAAAAAAAAACCAATAAGGGAACAAATTAAAAT
>NW_010246896.1:0-27493 GCF_000690775.1 Eurypyga helias
TGTTCATCCACATAGGCCTGTGGCCACTTTTACCCTTTAACTTTCTCTTCGTTGGGATGCATCGCTCCTGAGCTTGGAGGAGAAGGTCCTTGAACACCTGCCAGGTGTTCAAGTCAAGTCATGTTAAGCATCTTAATTAAAAAATTAAAAAAAAAAAAAAGGTGGAGGAAAAATAAGAGAAAAAAGAAAAAAGAAATATACTAAACTTAAAAGAAGAGGAGTCGGAAGTCTAAGAGATAGTAAAAGGAGACAATATAGTAAATGAGGTTTCTGACTTGGATGTGGCAATTCAGGCATGAATTTTCTACCTTGCTGTAGACCTTGTAATATCAGGTTTCACACATCAGTTAGCAATTATCCTGCTATTATGTGGTAATGATATTATAACTCTTACTCTGTTCTTGCCATCCGAAGATTACAAGCATTGCCCATACGTCAGCAAACAAATGTTCAGCCATGTTAGCATTTATGAAAACAACAAAATTCATAATTGATAGATGGGTAAATGGGAAAAATTGAACTAATTCTTGGGATTATTCATTGTTTGTGGCAGATTTACAAAGGGAATCTTATTTTTTCAGTCTTTGGACTTGCACAATATTTTCTGGTAAAAGTTTTGGTATATACTGAGTAAAATATATTGTCACCATATGAATGGATACAAGTTTCCAAGGAATGGCTTGTTTATGTCACTATTACATAGGGTTGAATAATTACAGAAGATGCACAGCTTTACACACTTACAGCCTCACCTTTCTTGATTTTTTTGTTTTATCCTAACATTTCTCCTCAAATGTGTTGCTAGACCTAAAGGACCAATTAAAATATACAGAGTGAAAAGGGGAATTTACATAATGAACTCTTCTGTGTTGCTGTGCTCTGACAAATACTTATCTCAAGGAAAAAGAAAGAATGCAAACTAATCAAAAAATCTCCACGGTTTGAGGAAATCACATACAGAGGAAATGCTGTTTCTTGGATATCGCCTTGGATGACAGTATTCATAGATGGAAAAATCCCAGGGTGGAATTTTTACTCAATGTTTCCAGGAATGGAGGGCTTACTGCTTCTGGATGTTCCTCTCCAGAAATTGAAGAGTGCAGTCTATTAATGGGCCTTCTGCATTACACAAGTAATCTCTATGAGTGTCAATGGGATTTCATTGCTGCTGCCATCATGCTGTAACACTGCATCTTTTGCAAATGTCTATCCAGAAACTGAGGGCAAACTAGGCTGATATAGGATGACTCTATGTGTGTCTGGAGCTGTCCATCCCTTTACTGTAGAAAGCTTGATCCTACAGGAAAAGCTGCCTGCGGTTATCAATATGCTCATTTTACACTCTTATTTACTGTATGTTTTTAAAAGGAATTAGTTATTTTAGTAGTTATTTCTGTATTACTGCAAATAACAACTTACTTAAGTGGGTATTTGACTTGTAGCATTCCAATAAATAACAAGCATTGCAGATGAAACAAAATATTCTGGCTGAAATATGATTGTTCGTACAGCCACCATTCTTAAATTGAGTGCAGTCTTTATGAAAGTTCTGCCTTGATATTGTCAGTTTACTCATCCCACATATATGCTAAAAACCAGCAAGTAAGTGATGGTCCATACTTTGCCTGCATTTGGAGTATGTGTATGGCACTATTTTAACATAAACTGCACAAGAGACAGAGTTCCTACTCCACTATCAAAATAAGTAGAAAGCAAAGACCAATTTGATTTTTCAGAGGAGTAGCATAGAATACGCTTGATGGGAGAACTGGTTTTAAAGTAGAATGGTTATGCTCAATTACAATTTTACTTTCAAACTTCAATTAAGGTATGAAGTTTGCATTGGAACAGATCTTAAATCTTCAGTCAGAAACCCCTGAAATTGGTGGATTTTCCATGCATTTGTGCCTTATGCTTTGTGACTTCATATCAAGTCATGTTCCTTTCATGAAACATTTATAAATTGCATGTTGATACCATCTATGTAGTCATGTTTGAAGAGTCATGTTTTAGCTTTTTTTTTCTTTAGAAGAAACATTAATAAACTCTTCTACCTTCTTTCCTGTTTCCTGAAACATATTTCTTTCTTACCTTTGAGATCATTATTTTTTTATCAATGGCCAGGGAAATCAGCCAATAAACTTGAAAGTTGCTGGAGAGAAGGGAGGGTTTGCAGATAGAAATGTCTGCAAGCAGAATGACCATTAATATCTTTCCATAGGTAGCTGGTCTGAAAGTTGCTTATATTTCAAACACAAACTAGAATTAGCCTTCTCATATTTGTTGTAGAGACATGTATTTGGGAGAAATATTGATTTTGTTTTTTCTTTTCCACACAGTTCTGCCAGTACATAACTACTATTGACAGCAATATAGAAGCAGATCTAAGGATATGCTGAATTAGATGTTAAATCAATATTGGATAGAACAATGCAGAAGTTAGACAAGTATTTGCTGCAACATAGATCCTCAAAATTACATAGGGTTTTAAATCCCTGTGAAATTGATGGGAATTTTTGAAGACTGTTCATACCGCTTGAATAGGGACCTGAATCCTTGTGGCTTTATTCCCATTTATACATCTATCCAGTCATACGTTCACTATGCTGAATTCAGGACAGTTTACTAGCAGCAACCACATTTTGAGTCTGCATACATAGATCTTGTTCTCACTTTTTTTTTTTTTGTTTGTTTTGCTAAGGTTGCAATCAATGCTTTTTTTTTTGTAAGGACTTTTTTCAGATCTCATGAGTCACTGTTTTGCTGGTTTTAGCTGGAATAGAGTTAATTTTCTACATAGAGGCTGATATGGTGCTGTGTTTGGATTTGTACTGGAAACTGCTGACAACACAGGGTTGTTTTCCTTACTGCTGAGCAGGGCTTACACACAGTCAAGGCCTTCCTGCTCCTCACCCCACCCCACTAGTGAGTGGGCTGGGGGTGCACAAGGAGTTGGGATGGGACACAGACAGGAGAGCTGGCCCCAAGTGACCAAAAGGATCCATACCATATGATGTCATACTTGGCTTATAAATCTAGGGGACGAAGAAGGAAGGGTGTGTGTGTGTGTGTGTGTGTGTGTGTGTGTTTGGAGTGATGGCATTTGTCTTCTAAAGTAACCATTACATGTGATGGAGCCCTGCTTTCCTGGAGACAGCTGAGCACCTGCCTGCTGATGGGAAGTGGTGAATGAAGTCCTTGTTTTGCATTGCTTGCACACGTGGCTTTTGCTTTATCTATTAAACCATCTTTACCTCAACCCACGAGTTTTCTCACTTTTACAATTCGCTCCCCCATCGTACCATGGAGGGAGGGAGTGAGCGGCTGTGTGGGGCTTAGGTGCCAGCTGGGGTTAAACCATGACAACCATCAGTCAGACCTCTAAGTGATCTGTGATGGATCAAGTGGTCTGGTCAAGTGATGGATGCAGCTGGTCAGTCTCCATTGCTTGGCAACTCATGGGCTAAATGTAATAAAAAAGGATAGCTTTCTCAAGCATTTCTGCAGGATTTGCATCTCCTCTCTATCTGAAACTGCTGATTTTTATTTTGTTTATTTACAGATAAGAGCACAAGAAAAATATATTTCTGCATCTGATCTCTTCATGTTATATTGGTAAATATATTGCTCAATATTTAAAACGCCGAACTACACTTTTTGTGGACATGATTGATACATCATTGCTATTTATGTGGAGCAGTATGTACTTGGGTATATATTATATGTGGCAATGTAGTCAATCTGCAGATGCATATACCTATCAGAAGTACAATGTGTGATAAAGTGAAAAGGCCCTCTGAATCAGACTCCTTTGAGTCTCACAAAGGAATCAAAAATCTCAGATTGGATGCCTAAGCTCCTTATGTAAAGCCTGAAGAGAGTTACATGCCTGAGAAGACATTTATGAGCTACTGAGTGAGGACACTCACAGAAACAAGGCAAAGGAGAAATGCTAAGCCTGGGGTTTTTCCTAAATTCCACCTTCTCTAGAAATGAGATAATGGAAACAAGGCTGCAGATAGATTTCTCTCTTCCCTGGGGCTTGAAACTTGAAGATGCGTAGCTAGAGTTATTCATTTAGAGAATTAACTGGAGTTGCTTCTTTCTTTTACGATGCAGTTATTGATGTTTACAGCTTTTGAACAGCAAATGGGAGACCTAGATTTAATATATCCTCAGACCTAGAGTTAATATATCCTCAGCCTTATAAGTATTCCAAGTTGTATCTTCTAGCACTAAATGCTCTGCAAGACTTGGGCTGTTGCCAGTGTTCCTAACAAAGTATTTTAACAAGGCAGCACAGAATAAGAAGTTTAGTAGGCTAAGAAAGAAGACTAGAAGCAGAAAAGTTAAGGGAACTTACATATCAAGCTCTGTAATGAGTGATCTTGCCTATGTGCCTGTGGAACAGGAAGTATTGGGGATAAGATACCAGGACTTCCCAGATCCAGCTCAGGGTTAGAGGGGCATCAGCTTCACCTGACAGGGTGGAAAGTGTCACTCCACCTAGTTCAACAACCAAGCAATTCTCCTGTGAGAAGTTTTTTTTAGTGAAATATCTAATTCAAAGACAATATTGTGGGAAATCTATCCTTACAGAGGCAGATGCCTAGAGAAAATCATAGGTGATACCGCTAATTTAGGTAACTTGAATGTTAGACCTTGGTGCTTGTTCTCTTCTGGTTGTCTTGGTGCATTTATTTGTATCTGGCTCTCATTTTGTTCAAGTATCTGGATGTCAGTATTTTAAGGAAGGGGCAAAATATAACCTTATTTTGGGATACTGTTATTTGTCCTAATTTTTCAGCATTAAAAGCTAATATTGGCTAAAATGGTTGGATCCTTCAGTGAAACTGTCATAACAGATGTGACTGATTTCTGCTCAATTTCACATCCTTTTTCTTAGCCATATCTACATGTAGGTTTTTTCACTTATAAAGCAAGACATTCTACAATTTGAAGACTGTATCCTTGTGCTACAGTTGCTCTATGGTGCTAGGAAGTAGATCAAGTTTTCAGATGATATTTATATGATTCTCCTACATTTCTCCTTCATCACAGAACAACTAAACACCACGTTGAAGCCCTCCAATTAGTTTAAAAATGTCTCTATTCGATTTTCCTCTTTATCTCTGTTATTTTCAGTATATAATCAGTAAATTTATAAAATGGATTTGGGGAATTCATATTTTCTTAACTGCTCATGCTTTACATGAATGAATTGGTAAGTGAACAACTTCAATGAGTCTGTATGCTCTCTTTTGAAAAGCAGGGGTAAATCCTGAAATAGCTTGGGCTCGTAATAATTAGAGCATGAAGAATTTGAAAACTAAGACTTTATTTTCAAATTTGTTTAGGTATCGAGAGATGCACAGGGGCACCAGATTGACAACTAAGATCTCAGTGTCAGTGTGACCTAGACAATTAAGTTTGTTGAATGATTACCGTATATTTGTTTTTATTCACAGGTGCATAAACAGCTGGCAACTTTTCTCCTTATATGGACATGTGAAGACATTACTGTGAAGTAAGTCTGGGTATGGGTAGCATCATCTGTTGCACAGGTCCTGTCTGCATGTCTGTACTTTTACCCTGTGACAGGCAAAGTGTCTTAAGACCTTTTTTGCTGAAAAAGAAATCTTTAACTGAGATTAGTTTTCATGGTGGTCTTTGCCACCCCAGAGGTTGTATAAGTGGTCTCTTTTAGTGGGATAGATGAAACTGGTTGCTAAGAGTCTGAGACCTATTCAGCTTGATAGTTGAAATAGTCCATTAGTGACATTTGAGAGAGACAGTTTGATCATCTCTCACCATGCTTACTTCTGTTCAGGATTTGCTACCACGTAATGTATAGTAAGAGAAGAGTTACATAAGTTTTTTAAGATCAGACAGAGCTGGAGTATTGAAATGTAACATACTGAGAGGAAATGATGAAATTTGTATACCTCACGCAGCATCAAAAAATACGTGGTGTTCTGAAGGTGTAGCTGGATATAACCAATATGTGATGTCACAGCAGATATGGAGAAAAAGTGTTAGAAAAATCACCAAAACCACACAAAATACATCTGAAAATACATGGAAGATCTCAGGTAATGCTTTCTGGAACCAGAAGTTAAAATAAAAAGATGGAGCAGATAAACATTGCCTGAGCAATGATGTATAACACTGAGGCACAGAAAGATTTAGTAGACTCCATAATCCAAACTAACCACAGAATAATAAACACAAATAAAACATTAAGCAGTGTAGCAAAACCTCTTCCTGTGTACAGTGATACAGGTCATACAGCTACATGACTCAATATTTGTCGTGCTTTTTCTTTCCACAGAATTAGTATATTTTATTACTCTTCAACAGAAGCCAAAATAGGTATCATCTTAAACAAAGCTATAGTATAATTAAATTAAAATAAAAGGGTTATTTTATCAACATGATGTTTTGTCATGAAAGAAAGCAGCCTTGAATCACAGGTGGCATGCTCCCAACTATATCAAACTAAGAGATCTTGACAGCAGAACAATGTTGTTTGTGAAAACACAAAACCAAGGGAGGTGTGATTAATTATGCCTGTTCTTGGAAGATGTCAGAATTGATTAGCAGATAAATGGCTGAATGATTCACCTCCTGCAGGTCAAAGTGATTGCACAAAGCTGAAATTAACATAGTTAATACAGTGGTTGCCTCAGCAGTTATCCCACTGCAGAAGGAAGCATGGGAAGGTGGTATCAACTGTTCGCAACCCCCCTAGCCTGGCTTGTGCTAGCCCTTGATTTCATGGAATGTCAGAGTTCAAGGACCATTGTATCACTCATTTGTCATGCAAAAATATACAGATATTTTTCAAATTTCAAGAATAAATGTATTTTTGGTGACTTCTTTTACATTTTTCTTCTTTCTAACCTGAGTCTTTTCAAAAAGCTAAAAAGGGAATGTTGCTTAAGTTAAAAAGGAAAGGTGGAAAAAGCTATTGAAATTAAAGAAGCAGTGGGGAGAGTTGGGTTGTTTAAATGCATATAGATGAGTATATCTGGAGACTACTCCTTCTAGTGTATAGTAAATAGTATATAGTATATGTATAGGAAATAATAAATTATTCTATTGAATGCTAAATGTTTTGGAAAAGCCTTGGAGATATGTGAGCATATGCAAGCATATAAAGAGATCAAATACTGTACCAATCTTGCAAAAAAAACCCCAACCAACCAACCAAACAAAAAATCCCACAAAAAACTCCCACAAAAGCCCCACCTCTTTCTGGCAATTTCTTAAAATATTATTAATACATATTATAATTTCTAATTTATGGAATCAACCATGACTAGAACCAGGAAAAACACTGACATTATTTCTAGTTATTTCTACTATTTTTTTTCTTTCCATCTACAGAAATGAATGTGAGAATGATTCTATTTTTTTTATATTCCCTACTCTACTCATAGCTAATACACTTCAACACTCCACCCTGTACATGACTCCTTGCCTCCTGAGGAAGCTGTGAAAAAATACATCTTGGTAAAATGCTGAGATACTTTGGTGTTGAACACCCTGGAAGAATGCTGGATGGCAGGCAATAATTTTATATTGAATTCAGTGTTTAATATATATCCTATAAGACCATGTATTTTGCTGTGCAGATTTAGAGACAAAACAAGCAGATTCTCACTGAGATTAGATCAGCCTGTTGCTACCTATAGAAAACTTCTTAGATCTGGAGGCCTGACTAGGACACCAGCTGGAACAGTGTTTGAATGAGGAACAGGAGAAAAAAAGGTAATATATTAATAATGTATAGGAAAACAGAACTCTCATATCTCCAAATTTTGAATTAGTTGCATTAGCAGCTTAACAATGTTC
The DNA here is from genome assembly GCF_000690775.1 of Eurypyga helias. Lineage (NCBI taxonomy): Eukaryota > Metazoa > Chordata > Aves > Eurypygiformes > Eurypygidae > Eurypyga > Eurypyga helias. The sequence goes on from NW_010246896.1 coordinate 7,858, forward strand.
CTGGAGTGCAAGAAGAAAGCATGTGCATACACACTCACGCTAAAAAACCTTGGCTGAAATCAAGAAAACTATGGCACTGCCATTAACCTCTGTGTGAAATTTAGGAACATTGATCTCAAAACAATTCAGTATTGTGTTTTTTGAAATGATAGAAACTAGAAGGCAGAACAAAATAAAAACTTAAAAGGTAATGGAAAAAAAAACATTTAAAAGAAAATAATTTCACATCAGGCAAAATTTGTTCAAAATTTACTCCTGATTGTAAACAAAATGAAATCTTTTGTGAAGACTGTCATAACTTCATTATGAACTGTGGTGGTATAAGTTGTTTTTCTCATAGACAAACAAGGATTCTTTTGTTGCCTGATAACATTCCTGTGTCCTGGTATTCTCTAGAGAACAGCTTTATATTTTACCCTTTATCACTGTAGCACTAACAGGACTATCTAACTGCTTTAATTTCCTCTGGTGAAGAAGATTTAAAGCTACTAAAATTACATGTTGCAAGATTTTCACTCTTTACTGTGTTTTAGGATGGCTGTACTTCGTACTACTGTGATTTTCTGGGAGGACTATACGAATATCAACACAGCCATACTTGGTGAGCCTATGAATGCATATAACCCAATCACCTTCTTCATTAAAAAGCCACGATGTGAGCCACTCTGCCTGATTTTCCTTCCTCATCAGCATAATGGGCTAGGTACAGTATTACTCCGCAGAAGTCCAGCACATTCACAGCTGTCAGACACAGATGCAATAGAAATGTCAGCTGATAACTAAACTTCAAGCCTATCATTTTCAATTCTGTTAAAAGAAAAGATTGGTAGAGATTTCAGTTGAACAGGGAACATTTAGGGACATCACAGTTAAGGAATACTCAGCAGCTCAACCAGCTCAGTAAGAAGCTCAGAAGCAGCATTTCAAAGGTTGTTCTTTTTGGGCTTTTTTTGCATTCAAAGTAATTACTGTTTTACCTGTTTTTCCTGTGTATTTGGCACATATAGCTCTCCTCCCCCATCCCCACAGCTTTTGACATCTTCCTTTGCAATCTACTTTTCCTCTTCAATGAACATACATCAGTGCAACACTGAAATCTAAAAAGTTTGCTGAAGGGACAAATCCCTACAGCTGCCTTCATCAGACTGACAGCCCAGCAGAAACCTGTACTGTAAATTAGATGGCTTCTTCCTAGGTGCCAATCAAGAGCTGTTTCTGAACAATTACAATTAAATGAAAAAAAAAAAAACAAACCCAAACTAGACTTGAAGAAGTGAAAACAAAATACCGTAGACATTATTTGTACATTATTTTTTCTTGCTGTATGTGCTGTTACTTCCAGTCAGGTCTGCTGAGGTACTTACCACCACAGTAAGTGTTTCTGATTCATGAATGTTGATTGCCACAGAGCGCAGGTAACATTCAGAACTGATTCTGACAGCACATGCCTATTCACAAAAGGGTCTGATGACTCCCTTTTTTATTGAACCTTTCTACAGGACACAGAATCCAGTACAGACCTTTTCTGTTACTTTACGCTCTCAATCTAAGTAACCTACAACCATCATTTAGAAATCAAGGTTTCTTCTTAGTGTTAATACTTAAGCGCACCAAAAAGTATTTTCATTTCCACTTCAGTAGCAGTGCCATCCTTAGTGACTCTCATCTGTCACTTAACATCAAGGTTGCAGTCAGGCTTTCCCACCAGCACTTGGGAAAACAAGTTCTTCTTCATGGAAAAAATCTGGAAGAAACTTTTTCAAATTGACATTGGAGGGTTTTTTCTGTGGCTAATATTACCTAATCCTGGGCTGTATCCTTTTGTGACTGGCAACTGCAGTTGTTGAGTACATTTGAGTATTCACCCATTTCTTTGCCTCTTAGTCCTGGTAAAATTGCTGCAAGTCTACTTTTAGGCTTCTTTTTAATCTGAGTTTGTAAAATAAATAGTTTGTGAAAGCTGGAAATACTGTGTAGTGACTTTGCAATATAGCTCAAAGTAGTAAAAAAAAAAGAAAAAAGGAAAACCATCCCACAATTTATAATTTTACTTTATTTTTCTGACTCACTTAAGCCAAACTTGAATGCAACCTATATATATAGACACATTAATTGTGCCCAACAATATGTATTACTCTTGCCATATTTTCTTTCCAGATATGACACGTGTAATGAGGTACTATTGAGTTGTACTCAGCACTGAATTACTCATTTTCAAAATTCTTGGTTTTGGAGGTGTTTCGAAAATAAGAAGTTCAGATCAGTAAGGAACATGGGAACCTCAATTCCGAGTAATAATCTTTCCTTTACTAGTGAGATAACAGGTAGCTAAACAGGTTTTTCATAGGAAAGGCTTTATGATGTACACTTCAATTATAATCATCAGTTACAGCTCCCATACAAAAACTCAAGCACAAAGATAACCACAGCAAGAATTAGGTTTATTGTTTGTTGGGTTTTTTATTTGTTTGTTTGTTTTGTTCTGTTTCGTTTTGTTGAATTTTTCCTTGCTGTTTTGTTATTGCTGCTTCCTGGAAATTGCTTTTTAGGAGAAACAATGCATTATTTGGTAAAATAATTGTAAGCTCTATAAATATAGACTCTCTGCAGAGTACAGACGTGTAGGCTGCAGTTATACCTTGTTTAGTTTTCAAATAAAAGTTGAGAAATTACAGTGCTTGCTTGAGAAATTATCATAAACAGAGGTTCTTCGTTTTGTCAGTCTCCTGCAGGGAACACTGCAGAACAACAGCAGGTTGCAGAATGCAGACAAATGCAAAAGTCAAATTCACTTTATACTATTGTGCCCTAGCTCTATTAAGAGCAAAGAGCAGGACAAGAGAACAGTGTAGGTGGCATTATACCACATGCTTTTGTCCCTTGTTAGAAGAGTGCAACTTTACAATGTATCTCCTATCAATTTAATAAAAGAAATATTTTTTATGACCAGAAATAAAATGGTTTTAGTGCCTCAAACCAATATTTTGACTTTCTTAGTAATACCACTATTTTCCACAATCTGAATGGAAAGAAAATATAATTCTGCCTTCCAGAATCATTAGTTAACTTAGTCATTCCACCAAGTCAACAGGGATCCTCTGAGTCTAGATATTATGCTGGAAAACACAAGAATTGCACACAAACTCTGCTGTGAGCTGGTTAGATAAAGCATTGCTAATAATGGGTTTTCTCTGTAAATCCACAAGGTGGTGAGTAACTGAGAGGTTAAACCTTTTCTAAGTTCTATGGTTCTGTTTTTCTGCAGCCAAATTTCACTGTAATGCTAGTTGCAACATCTTGTCAAAAGATGTAAGTTCCAAGATAAATATGGCCAAATTTATTAGTGCATTACACTGTTTTTCCACACTGAATTTTTATAACACCTACGTCAGGTGATAATGGGAGGCTGGAAACCAGCAGGATTAAGAGAACAAAGATCTGGAAGACAACCAGGGACATGAAGCCTGCTGCAATTTCTATCTTAAAAATCCCTGCCCTTAGATCCACACATAGCTGATGGTGTTTCACTATTACACTGAACCTGAGGAGCATATATAACACTGTTGGGATAGTGACTTCTGTCCCCTCTGAGCTCCAGAGGCATGTAGTCAGCAGAGTGAAAGACCATCTGCTTTGGGGGTCCAACTGGAAGGGGAAAGGACACAGTGATCTTGTCCCTACTCCCAAGGCATTCTGATGGTCTCCTGCACAATGAACAGGGAAAGGCAGTTCGTTGTGCTGTTAAAGAAATGGCTCAGGACCATTGAAATAATTTTCATCTGTCAAAATCTTGATGGATTTCTGCTGTGTATTCTGTATGAATTTCAGCTTATAGCACTGTGCACTGAGTCTTTACATACCTAGAGCAGGTCTGTCATCTGGAAATTGGCTTGTAATTTAAGACGTACAGGGCAGAAAGGCATCACGCAAAACATAGGTTGGGCAAAGGGAGTAAGCACAATACACCCACTGGCAAAACACAATAACCAAAATTTCAGTGACATTTGAAATAGTCCAATTCAGGCACCATGTTGTCACATTTAAGTTCTTCAGTTACAGGTACGTGTAGACAAAGAAGCAAGAAAAGCTATTGGATAAGTCTCATTAAATTAAAAACAAACAAAAGAAGAGTAAAAAAGGTTGAAACCACTTCCAGCAGGTTTATATTACATCATTGTTGTAGCTGAGCAATAATGAGGAGCAACAGAAAACTGGCAGATTAATGTGGTAGCACAGCAGAAAGGAAGGAGGCAATTCAGTTGGATCACTGACTCAATGCTTAGCGGCTGAAGTCCCTTATCAGTTTAAATCACTGTGTAAACTTCTGCTGTGTTTGGCATCAGGAAAAAATTTCATGGCAATTTCTTGATTAGCTAGAAGAAGCTGGACCATCACTGGCCCTTAGAAGTAGCTCACACAGAAACCAGAAAGTAAGTGATTGTGTCAAGAACTGAGTCTAGCAAAATAATAGCAGAATCATTCCAACGCTATCGGGTTTTGGCTCTCTAGACTGACTCACCCTTGAAAATGCTGTTTAAACCTGATCACCATATCCCAGAGCTCCCCTATTAATATAACTGTTATTTGTGCTTGATTTCTAAATGACTTTAGCAAACTGAAAGCTATTGCAAACACAAAGGTTGGCTATAAGATTTGCAAATCCACCTTTTGTATTATACGTCACTTTTATAGAGAAAAATATGTCTCATTACATTTTACTTCTAATTCTTCCAGAGGAGAGGGCCATGTCACCACAGTTCTCAGCCAAAAAGCTTTTTCACGAGTAACTTAGCTGAATTTGTTACCAGGCAGCAAATCCTGTCTGGAAACCTAGAGTTCCCTCTGCTTATGAAAGTTTATAAGAGTGGACAAGGAGTAGCATTTAGATGAGTATTGCTACCATTGGAAAGATTTGGGCTTGGCTTAGAAGAAAAGGCCCTGCTTCCTACAGACATGAAACTATGATCTTCACCTACGTTTCCTCACATTAGGGAGGTCAAGAAATGACAACACTAAAGCTTTCATAATCTCACTGCTGCTCACAGCATGTGGTATTATCATGCAACCCTTGATAAGCATTCTCATACCATTTTTAACACTGTGATAGCATCAGATAGCACTGTACACAGACATACTGATCAGTAAGTATTTAACTGGCATGTCTTTTCCAAAGCACTGCTCAAAAATGTGAAAACTGCACTGATAAATCACCTGTTAAACAGTCAGATTTGCCAATCTCCACATTTTGTTGTGGGTATTGGAATGTTTATTGCTTTTCTTAAATAACTAGTAGAACAAGATCTGTGAGCAGAAGGATAACTTCTTTAAACATTAAATTAAATAATAGTATCTAATTCTATAAATTTGAAAGCAATTCTATCAGCTGGTTGAAGAAAATGAACAGAAATACAGAAAACAAGAAAAACACTTCCAAACATTTTGCTATTTCAAAGAGAATATTTCAAAAGAGAATCTGATTTGACTGCTGAGTTTTCAGTGGCAATAATGCACCAATTTAGTACCCTTTTATGCACGTATATCCTGAGACTCCTATGGACATATCTATATTGCATGATAAGACTTTGTACAGACCTCTGGTTTAAATAAAACTGGCTGGTAAGCTCAAATGTGCCAACTGGGGTCCCGAGACATTTTGGACCAAATTAAGAAACCGCAAAGCTTGTAGCAAGTGTTGAGAACTGGACTTTAAGCTCAAGCAATCTCACAAAATTCATGTTTCCTGCTTTGTGAGCCCTAAAGAAGAACCAGCTTAGACATTCCTGCACCATATAGTCCAGAGCTTCTTGTTCTGGGGTCAAGGGCTGTCCAGCCATAACAAAGGTTAAAGTTATGTTTGGACTATATTTTGGAACAGGATTGTTGAGTAATATCACATAAATACAAAAATATTTTCTTAAAATTTTTGTCTGCTTTTATATTTGCTTCATGCCTTTGTAGACTGGAAACCTCTTGTTGGGGAATCACAACTACTTAGACTCGGGAGCCTAAACTACTATCATATTTTTTTTCCCCTTCTCTGACTCAGCCTCAGTGAGTTTGATGCCCAGGGTCTTGTGTGGAGCATCAAAGCAGTGGGCACCAGGTAAAGACAGAGCTTAACCTAGGTGGAATGGAAGGATCCTCCACTGGTTCATCATATCTGGGGCATCTGAGGCAGAGTCTGAGGCTTTTTGATCTGGCAATGGCTTTACCACTGCAACAATAATTTATGACCTAGTTGTAGTAAATACGTACACCTGGGAATCAGTTTACTGTCTCAATAAGGAAAGTCATGTTTGTACAAGAACTCTGCCTGTTTGCACAAATGACTCTAAGAGACTCCAGGGTTTGGACTCCTGTTTTCCCTGTCAGTTTGCATGCCTTGCTCTCTTTTTGAAGGCATAGATATGTATGTTCTGGTATCTAAAGCTTCTAATGAACAAATAAAATTGACCTAAGTCAAGTACTCTTTAATTGACACTTTAAAAAAAAAAAGTCTGGTATTGTTCAGCTTTTGTTTCACTGTGACAGCAAGAAACAAACTGCCAACATCGTACATCATTAACAAAACATCTAGTTGTATAAAAGAACTAATTAAGCAATGTCAGTGATTGCACAACTAAATACTGCTGAGCATGTTCCACACTGCTGCTCCTTTACATATAAAAGGATTTGTTGGTCTTTGTTGTTTTTCTTCCCCGGTTCTTGGCTGGTTTATGTACAGAACATGAGTTTACAACAATTTAAAACAATATTAGTTAAAAAAGCACAGATTCTATGTATAGAAGGACTTATTTTTGTTTAGAATTTCCTTATTTAATTTTGATTCTTAGGCAACTTCAGCTACACTAAAAGAAGTCCAATTTAAAATGATGAGCTTTGAAGCTTCACTGATTTAGTAAATTGTTCAAAACCATACGTCAAATTGATCACTACTGTTTTTTCCATAAACAAACACTCAGGATAGGTTTTCATGTGCACTGCATCTAGCATGGATAATTTAGCTTGGTACTTGAAGCACTGGCATTTGGTGCTGCCAGTAATTTATAAGTGGATGTTCACTTTGTGTGGATGTAAGTGCCCATCTAAAGTGGAGATCCAGTCCCTTCATTGTCTGTGATCAGATTCTCAAGTCAAAGTCTGGCCTTGATTACACCATAGGGAGTTCTGCTAAAATTGCTAGGCAGGGGTCCTAAAGCACAATAAAGTGGTCACAAAAATTGAAGGCAGGCATACTCTATCGATTATAGTGAAAGATGGCTGTATACGACCTAGTTTAAGAGGCAGAATCATTTTGGCTAATTTTTCCTGATCAGCTCCCTCTATGTAAAACCACTTTATCATGTCTATTTGAAACCACTGATGGATCAAATCTTGTGTAAATTAATTGAATGGTTTGTGGGCATCACAAATATTTGCTCAGTTCAATTTGTTACACAAGTAGAAAATAGTAATATTTTCACATATTTATGGAAACATTTAGGTTGTAAGGGACCTCTTGAGATCATCTAGTCCAACTCCTCTGCTCAACCAGGATCAGATAGAGCGAACAGTGCAGGAGCTTGTCCAGACAGGTTTTTAGTATCTCCAAGGCTGGTGACTCCACAACTTAATTGGACAGCCTATTCCAATGTTTGACCGTCTTCACAGTAAAAAACAAATTTCTTGTGTTCAGATGGAATGCCTTGAGTTAAATTTCTCTTGTCCTGTCTGTGGGCAACACTGAAAAGACTCTGGCACCTTCATCTTCATTTCCTCACATCAGGTATTTACACAACTCAAGAAGACACCTTCTGAGCCTTCTCTTCTCTAGACCGTAAAGTCCCACCTCTCCAGTTTGTTTAAATGCTTCCTATTCTGGTCCACCCCACCAAGGGTAACTCTTGTTCCAGAAATTCCTTCTGGCTTCAGGGGCCCTAAAAACAGTTCAATGGTAAAGACTTTTTAAATTGGGAGGGTATTTTTCTCTGTCAGTTTAACACCAGCCAACAACTGAACCACACAGTCGCTAGCTCAGTCCCCTCATGGTGGGATGGGAGAGAGAATTGGAAGAGTGAAAGTGAGAAAACTCATGGGTTGAGATAAAGACATTTTAATAGGTAAAACAAAATCCATGCACACACCAGCAATGCAAACCAAGGAATCTGTTCACCACTTCCCATCAGCAGGCAGGTGTTCAGCCACCTGGAGGAAAGCAGGCTCCATCACATGTAACTGTGACTTGGGAAGACAAACACCATCACTGCGAACATCCTCCATTCTTCCTTCTTCCTCCAGATTTATATGCTGAGCATCATGTCATATGGTATGGAATACCCTTTTGGTCAGTTGGAGTCAGTTGTCTGGGCTGTGTCCCCTTCCAACTCCTTGTGCACCCCAAGCCTACTCACTGGTGGGGTGAGAAGCAGAAAAGGCCTTGACTCCATGTAAGCACTGCTCTCCAATAATGAAAACATCCTGGTGTTATCAACAGTGTTTTTAGCACAAAACACAATCTAAAACACAGCCCCATACCAGCTATCATGAAGAAAATTAACCCTATCCCTGTGACACCCAGCACATCTTCTCACAGCTAGGTTGACCAAAGTAGAAGTATGTGTGGGATCTTCCGTCTGTCATTACCAGGAATCACTTACATGGTTCGGGAACTAGATTCACTGTGTTGCAGTTTAGCAGGGTTTAGGTCATGAATGAACAGAAAGATGAAGACTCTGACTGGAGCTGCCACTGTCTAATGTGTACTACATGGGAAACAGTTTATTCACCTTTTCAGATTTCACGCAAAGGGATGATAATGGTGTCCAGAATAGTCTGGGGACTAGATTTGAAGCAGATGATAGCTACATGTAGAAACGATTAACGAAGGAGTGATGACCAATGGAGCATAAATTATTAGTGGACAGCTTCCAAATGAAGCAAGTTAATAAAAATATGGTCTAATTAAGTCATGTTTCCTGTGTCTTATCTCTGCCTGCATGCCCAACACAATTGCTTTCATTAGTCATTCTGGTAAACTGCCTGGAAAACACAAAAGAAAAAAAAAAAAAAGAGTAGTTTCTTGTCTCTACTGGAAGAGATTAGGTAGGAAAATGGATTAGAAGAAACACTACTGGAAATGTGGGTTTTGTGATTTCTGTGGAAGGAAATTAACTCTGATATATTGTATTAAAGTTTTTTTAGGTATAGAACTGCTGAAGATAGGTAGGACAGTGTACTTTGTGCCCTGGAACATCTGAGGCTACAATTTCTCCTACAGTACATGTTCCAGCCTGTTAAAAACTATAATCACCATCTCAAGAAATGGGTACAGTAACTTTCCTAATGTAAGTCTCTTCCTGAGTCCTGGATCGAGAGTGCTCCTGAAGATTGCACAAGAAGCTTGTGGAGCTCAAGCTCAAGCACTGTTGTTCAAGGGCAAAAAAAATTCAAATCTAAAACCTGCTTTTATATAGAATGAAATACTGAAATAAATATAGACCTTTGGTAGGTAGAGCCTCCCATGTAATTACTGTGAATTTTATGTGTTAGCTAATAGTAAGAATAATTTAATTTACATATGGCTGTGGGTTAGGTTTTCATTTTTTGGACAGCAATAATATAATTGATCATTAAAAAAAAATTCTGCTAAGAAAAATATATATGTGCTTAATTTTTCAGCACTTTTCTTCCTCAGCCATTCAGAAAAATAAAAACTGTCCTTTCATCTCTTCTCTTGCATTTATTCTTTTTACTTCAGGTCTTTATGGGAAAATTTTTAAAACAGGTTGCAGACATAGATTTACCAAGCAGGAAGAGAGAAGCTTGGAAAATGGGTGTCTCTCAACTGACACAGTGCATGATTTCTTTTCTCCTCCTATCTCCAAAGCATCACCCTTCAGGTGCTTAATAGAGAAGGGTTATAGAAGCCTTACTATACTTTTTCCAAAACACTCAAGTTTTTAACTTATGATCCTTTATTTCTATTTGTTCTACTTCATCCATTGTTGAAATGTTGTCAAAATTACCAGAAGAGGAGATACGTTTTTTCTGTTCTGAAAGTATATGTTCTGTGAATAAGCTTTTCCTGTCCTTTTCATTATCGAAATAATGTAGAAAATATGAGAATAGTGAAATATTTCCTATATTTTAATATTAAGCTCTACAAGTATCTCTTTTAATTAGTCAGATGGGATTAAATTTGTCTTGCCCTGAGACAAGACAAGGAATGTTACCAGAAGCACTGCAGTATCTCAGTATCTATGGATTGGTCACATAATTAAAGAAATAATTTGGCTATGGAATGTGGAGTTCCTGCCAAATCTTTTCTTTTTACAAAGAATCCTCAGGAGCATCTGTCAAAGAAACTTTTAAGTGTAAGATTTGCCTAGAAGAGAAAGATCGAGAGGTAGAGAGACTAGGAGTATCTTGGAAGGAGCTGAAATCTAAGAGAAATGCCACTTAATGGATGGAAAGCAAGATGGCCTATTACTTTTTTATGTGACTGAGAAAAACTTTCCATGGGTGACATGATTAAACAAATATCCCTATTTTACAGTTCCAGAGCTGCCCAAGAAATTGTTAAATTCTTTTTGTTGCTTTCAAAACAGATTTGAGTGGATCTGATGGAGTTAAAAAATTCAACTGTTCCAATATGACTACTGCAATTTGCCGCAGAGCTGTAGGAAAATAGCTGTACAACCCCCACGACAACAAGTTTATATCTGAAAGGTCTGATCTGCAGAGAAATTTAAACTTCTGAGTATCTTTAAGATGTGTCTGTGGGAAACTCCAACCCACATATGTCCCAAGGGTCTGCAGACCTAGGTGGGTTCTTCACGTTACCTTACAACAGACTTTCTGTATTGTATCATCATTGAATGGCAGGCTTGGAGGCTCCACTGTTCCATCTTTTATCCAATAATTAAAAAATCCACTTAATAGCGGTCTCTGTCTACCCAGTTTGAGTTCATTTAACTGGAACATAGTCAAGTGGCTTTTGCAGAAATGTGTTAGTACCCCACTGATGTGTATAAAGGATTGAGAATTATACTTTCAGTTGATTTCTTCCTTGACAAGCATTTTTAAATTACCACTTGGCCTGTTTTTAATCAGCTTTGAATTTCTGTCAGGCTGAGATGCATTCTGTGTTTAATGAAGCAAATTGTTGATTAAGGCCTTTGCTATCATTAAAATTATTTGGCCCTTATTTTCAATTTTTTCTACCTCTGTTATTAGAGAGTTATGCTGATTTGGAATGATGAGGCCGACAGTGATATTGGCTACAGTCTTACTCTTCATTGCACTGTTTATGCAGCCTTTATTACACTAATACAATACACATTTTATTACACTAGTGCAATTCTTTCTTTTAAGGCATGACCAGAAGTAATCCATATATTCCCTTCATTGTCCTAAGTGTCAAACATTTCAAACTCAAAAATAAAATAAAAAAAAAAGAAAAAGAGAAGAAGATGTGTTTTGTTGCAATCAGTGTCCACAAAATTGTATTTCATCCTTTGCCATTCTTATGCAAAAGATAAAGCAGCTGCTGTTTGACCCACTCTATCTAAATGAAGTGCATGCTAGCTACTTATTTATGCATGGCATGTCATTCTAGCTTTTGGTAAAGGTTATTTTCACCTATTTTACTTTTTTGCCTTTGTCCATCAGTTAGATTGGAACCTTAAATATAATTGAATGTCACCCTAAATTTAACTGGAAGTGACTTTCTGGTATCCTGTCCAGTTTTGACTGCAGGAAATTGTGAAGTACCATCCATTTTCTAAATTTATCAAAAAATGTCTTGACATTAAAAGATCAAAACCTGAAAAAACAAACCCAGAAAAAAAAACAATCTAATGTTACTTTTTCTCTTCTGCTTGTCATTTTCTTTCAGTAGTTCTAAACATTCTACGGCACATTGCCAAGTTACACTCCACTTCTTATTTCATATTGTTCTTATTTAAACAGTTCTGTCCTCACTGCAGTGATTACCTCATGCTGTATGCATAGACAGCAGTACTGTCCTGGACTTTGTTTGACTAGGACAAGGAGCTGTTATTTGCTGTTCATGTGATAGTATCTCCATTCCTTTGCTTTCTCTGTGTTTGTTCTAGTAAGATCTCATATTTTCTGAGTGTAGGTGATAGGGATTTTACTCACTATTCCACATGAGCTTTGTATAATGACATTAATAGTTCTTGGTCTCCACAGGACCGTATGAACTGATAGGTTCTGGTCTTGGTTTTTATCATTAAATTATGCTGTTGAATCATAGTTATCCCATGATTACTCAATGCCACAGAATACCATTGTCTTCTCATTTCTAACTGTTAAATTCCATTTCAGAGCAGAAATTCTAGGTATTAAGTATATGACCTTGCATCTTAAGCCCTTAAATAACATTTTTAGAACATAGGGCCTCAGAGACAGACAGTGCTTTCCTTATTTTGAATCTTATGATCCTCTGTAATATGGAGAATGTCACAGCTTTCCCTCATCACCAGATGTCATCAGAAGACTTCCACTCCTTGCGCTGGGATCATTTAGTGGAATTTGTAAGTGGCCTCAGGCTCTACTCAGGACCTCTTCTGATAAACTCTGTCTACTCAAATTGTATATTTAAAATTACCCATTTTTATCTCCTCCCTAAGACAGCCTCTTCTCCACCATACAGGATTTTTTAAATTCCAACCGTCTTCAGCTGCAGTATTAAAATTTCTTGCATGATGTCCCATCAGATGATTTATAGTAATCCAGAGAGATTAGATCAACTGCTTCTCATTTGTCTGAAAATGTATATAGCTCTTCAAATGAACAATAAATAAAAGTAAGATTTGTTTAAACAAATGTCTGAATAATAACAAAGAACTGCATATTAATGCAAATCCCCTCTGCCTCCAAACACACAACTGTTAATTTCTTTTGAAGTCTTTGTTAAAAAAAAAAAAAAAATTCTTCTGCCCAAACCCTTCATTCTTTAATTTGTTGAATACATTGGAGTAGAGCTAAAATAAAATAAAATAAAATAATAAATATAATTCCCTTTTGTGGCTTATTTTAATGTTTGGAAAATTGTTCTCACTCTGACTTGGATCAAAATCCAGGAATATTTGCATTTGCTGGGAAATAGTGTGGAGTTTTGGCGCTAGAAATATCCACCTGCCTGCCTGTCCTGCAGCCACTGGAAGTCCCAGAGCTCATGGTTGTAGTACCCAGCAGGTGGTTTATTGAGGAACCATAGAGACGAGCTGGCAGGACACCAAGAAAAGTTTCAAAGCTTGTCTGGTGGCAGATTTCCAATGGGATTTCATCACAATTGGACTATTTTAGTGAAAAATTTGCATTCTGAGGAAGTAAAGAATTCCAAAAAGAAAATATTTTCTCTGAATTTTCTGACCAGCTTTAATGTTGATTATTCTTGCTATGGGAGGAGGCAGATAATCTCTGTGTCGGACACAGGGTGTGAAGTATTTACTGTGCTGGGACTTGCTTTCAACCAAATTTCCGATATGTCCTGTTACGGCCTTGAGGGCACTAAAGACCTTCCTGTTCCTGCTTAGCTGCCATGGGGCTTTGCCCACCCTGCCCATGCCCCAGGATTCCATGTCAGCCTCCCTGAGCCATCAGTCCCCACTCCTGCAATGCCGCAGCAAGGCTGGTCTCCAGCTTCCCACACCCCTGCCCTGCTGGGCTATGGGTTCACAAGACAAAACCATTAAATTGATGCTAACTTGCCTGATTGATGCTTTCATGAGATGTGCTTTTAACTGGCCTGGGTTTCTACCTGGGTTATAGCCCCTTTTGCTATGGTGGGTATACTGAGATCTCAGAGCTGGCAGCAAGTGTTAGTTAACAAGGTCCATATTTATCACAACTCTCATTGTAGGCAAGGAGGAAATGGGTTTGGAAAAAGAAAGTGCCTTGGCAGGGTCACAAGAAGAAACCTCTAGTTCCTAATAAAATTTAAACTTTTCTCACAGACAGCAGTCTTATAAACACTTTTTAACCCATACCATACTCTAGATCAATATGATTTGACGTAAGTGAATAATTTGGCTTGGAAGTCTGGTCATAAGCCGAAGTTGAGGACATAAAGTACTTAAACTATAGCTTCTTTAAAATTTTATGTTTTGATAAACTTACAAAATTGGCCTAGGATTTAACCATATCAAAATTATTTCTTACTGTTACCTGGTGTAAAGCCATAGTTGGTAATGATTTAGGAGTATTAACCCCATGTAAATGTCTGGAATAAAGTTTACTTGCCAATTTGAGAAGAGCTATTAGATCTAATATTCAGTGTTTAGAAAAAATTCATGCTATAGAGTTGATGCAGCCAAAAATAGTAACTCTGTTAGTTTTACATAAAACAAAGAGACTTGTTTCTTCACATCAGATTCTCAGTTCAATTTACTGTGGGGCCAAATTTATGAGCTGGAGCACTGGGGTGAGGAGGAAGACAGAAATTGCAGGGTGTTGGAAAACAGGCCAGGATGTAATGAGACAGACTATGAGTATTCAAGCTGGCATTGCCTGCAGAAGAGACAAACTGATGAATAACTAAGTAGGTTAAGTGTAGCTTTCTTCTTTTTCTTATGTTTACAAATCTTTCTAAATGTGTTACCTATTTCTATTTGTTTTTAAGCTGGTGGTGACTCACAAATGTATCTATCTCTAAGACAGAAGACAGTCTGCTCTCATTTTTGTGGTAGTTTTCTTAGCGGCAGTTCCAGAATATTCATACCCAGCTTGGACCTCCAATGTATTTCTTCATGACACCCCAAAAGTTGTGCTTTCAAGGCTGCAGGAATCAGTTTGAGAATCTAATAAACCAAGATGAAGAAGTATAATTATCTAGATATTCCATAAAATGTTACAGTTATTTAGGAAACACATTAACATCAGTTCTAGCCCAGACTGTAAGGTTTCTAAACTGAAAGTTGCAAGCAAAACAGCATGCAATGCTTCCTCTCACTTCTGCCCTTTCAGAATGTTGATGGCTCCTTTTGCAAAAAGTATCATATAGTAATGCACAGTTAAAAAAATATTTTTTTTATTCTGCTTAACAAACATGATATTTAAAGCTTGTGCTCCAAGGAATAAACCAGTCAATAAGTTACAGGAGATATGAAGAAATATGTCCTATCAGCAATTCATTCTATATTTGTCAGTGTTGGAATTTCATGATTTTTTCTAAATCTTCTCGTGCTAATTGCAGTGATACAGGATGCTGAGTAAAACGGGCTAATGATCTGATCCAACCTGGCAGCTTTTGTGAAGTTAAGTCACAAACGGAGGTGGGTTTATCCTATAGATAACAATGGCAATTATATGCTTGTTAGTACAGCTTGACCTAGTTTTCCTTTGATTCATGCAGCAGATGACAACTATTGTTAAAGCACAAGTATTGCAGAGATCCAGAACCACATAAGAGCAAACACTGTCTCTTCTGTTGGAATTTATACAAGCGTAAATTTTTTTGTTGCTTTTGTCTCTCCCAAGGTATGGCAATGCAACTATATGGGGATTCTCTCACAGAATATATATGACTTTTTATTGCCCTGCCTGCTTGTCTAACATATTTGGAAAGGGTACATTCAAATAACTACTGTACTGGGAGTTATACTACATCTTAGAAATTGTGGCTTTAAATGGACTAAAGCATGCTGTTTTATTTTCAGCTATTCTTTTTCTTATATATTTTTTAAATTTTATTTTCCTTTGTGATTTTTTCACCAAAAAAAGAAAGTACACAAAACAAAACAAAAAACCCAAACCAGAAAATACCCCATTTGCCTCCATTTGGTTTTCCTAGCTGAGAAAAAAGTGAATAAAGACATCAGGAGCTGGCTTACCAGTATTACTTCCTCGTGAGGCTGTGAGGTCTGAAACTTTATTTCTTGGGCCAACCTTACTGTGCTTTTATTCAGCCTTTCTGATGAGTTGGTGTGACCTGCAGAGATGCTCTGTTGCTGCAGTGGCTCGCTGCGTTTGCACACCTGAAAATAAGGAAGTCAGTAATATTAAATAAACTTCTGGTCTTCACGTCCTGTAGACTTTGAATACTTCCTGTCTGGATGAAATACATTTTTCTTAAAATACAAGCTCTTCTGTCTATAGGCTGTGATGTTTTATGACTTAGAAAGTCCTGGATACATTTGTTTATCTTTAAGATGAAACAGCTTGGCAGTTTGTTAGGTGGCTAAGTCTGCAGTGTATGGGGGGAGGCAGGCATTGCTAACTGGGGTGCACTCGTCCAGAGCACTGAGCGCAGAGCTGCCCAAGCTGGCAGGTGGGGACTGCAGAAGAGGCACCTTCCATTGTGCTCCTCCGTTGACTTCAGTACTCAGCTGGGTATGGAGGGAATTGACATTGTCCTTCAGTCCTTAGCCTGGTCACTAGGGTTCCTCCAAAAGATAAGGAGGACTAGGGCATGTCTTTGTTTCAAAAAAGATACATTTCTTTCAAAAAAGATAATTATATCTGAGTGGGATGAGTTTACCGGTTTGTGGAGGTGGGAGGACTGGGTTCAATGCTTTCTTTTGCTTAATGAGGTGTATTTCACACTTAACTGAAGTTTTTTTAACCATCAGCTGTTCTGGGTTGACCTCTTTTTGAACTTTTTTTCTTTTTGCAAAAAAACCCAATAAAAGATTCATTGCCTCAGAGACATGGATAAAGAAGGAATGCCTGGATCACAGAGCAGTACCCAGCGAACCCAGGGAGAAGTAAGCACAGCAGAACTGCCAAATCAAAGTAATGAGAATTGGAATATTAAGGCTCTGTCTACATTAGCATTTTGGTTTGGGGCAGCAATGCAATACTGAGACAAATCCCTTGATTGCCCCTAACAGTGGTTAGGTTCATAGAGAGGTTTTGGTACACACAAATGAGATGCCTTTCAGGGATAATGTCATTAGAAAGTCTGCTTCAGGTGCTCACCAAAGGCACTCTAGCCTCTAATGGGAAAATAATGGTCCAAGGCAAAGACTGCTTCTTCTAGCAGATTCAAATCACATGTGGTGGGGTGACAGGTCCAGGGAACTGACTAGCTGGAATTAAATCCCCAAATTACATTTATTATAGATGTAGAGTTCTCAGCAATTGCTTTGATCTACTGATCCTGTTGTGCTGAAGTTTGGATCAGCAGAGAAATGAATTCAGATGATATTGGACCATGTATTAGAAGTTAGTTTTTTGAAATAGATTGGAAGGAAGAATTCACCCAGCAAAATGGATGCTGCCTAGACACCCCTAATATTAGACTCATTTTAAAGCAATATGCAGAAAACATTTGTTGAGATAGAAGTTATTGAACTGAGAGGCAATGGGAAACAAGAAAAATTTTAAGTATCATTAACTCATTTTAATGTAATTTTCTTTAGTTTAGTTAGTTATTGAACTAACAGCCCTGAATACAAAATAACACATAGCTCCTTCATTGAAGATATATAGGCTACATGTACGCTCTTATGTTTCAGCTATTGAAACCATTGCTAATAGAATTTCTGAATGCCTTCTGCTCATTCCTTTTGATATGTACAGCGTCATTTGGGGAAACTACAGTAATGTATTTTTAAAATGCCTGAATGGCCACTTGTAAATTGTTTCTGTTGTTAAATGTAGTTCTGTATTCAAATGCAAATGAATTATTTAATAGGATACATTTCAGTAAAATTGCTATTTTACTTTTACAATTACTGTTTTACCTTTATAGATACTCCCTTAAGAAAAAAAATGTCTAGCAATTTAAAATAACACAGAA
Source organism: Eurypyga helias (assembly GCF_000690775.1). Taxonomy (NCBI): domain Eukaryota; kingdom Metazoa; phylum Chordata; class Aves; order Eurypygiformes; family Eurypygidae; genus Eurypyga; species Eurypyga helias. The sequence goes on from NW_010246896.1 coordinate 25,604, forward strand.
GAGTAGATCCTGGACTACACTCTATCAATTGTTTTCCAGTTACATTAAAATTAAAGTCCATTTGCTGATAAAACTGGGAGCATTAGAAGTATTGTACTGTATTTTAGAACACTTTAAATCAGATAGTGTAATATAAAATTGCACCTCTTTAATCATCTGTTTTATCTCCTACTTCTGGCTTGATTTCAGCAGTTAAAAGATAAGAAATATATAAAGTAGAAACTTGAATCTTAGAAATTCATAACTTCTTGGAAACATGGATTTTTAGCATTTATACAATTCAAATATCTGACAGTCTCAGAGACAATTTCAAACATTTAGTTGATAAAGACTTTGGAAAATGAGGGTTTCTTCAGCAATACAAGGTGGTAATATTTCCAGTGTGTAGATCCTTGACAGAAGCTTGTAGGGACTTGGGTTTGCAATATTTTCAGTCACAAACAAGGACTTTAATCGATTAAGGAGAACTGCAGCTCCCTATTGAAAGCAGTGATTGACTCGGAGCTGCCTTGCTCCTACAGTGACATCCAAAATCAAAAGTTTAGAGGCATGAGAGGAAATAATGTTCAAAGAAGAGGTCAGATATCCAACTACTGAGTAGGGCACCACCTAAACCTGGCTGACAGAAAACTCTGGGAACACCCTGAAATTTTGCCACAGCGCAGAAGGTAAGTGCTTGGCTCAGGGCAGCAAGTTGGCAGCTCTGTCTAAGCACAAGGCACATAAAATTATATTTTCTTATGTCTATGTATCTTGACCTCTTATCTCCATCCAGCAGAGTGGGCAGACACCTTCTACATGAGGCTCATGGAGCAGTTGCTCAGGCAGCATTCTATCTGCATGCGGTAACATGCCATGGGTCTGAAGGTTAGTGGGGCGTGCATGGGAAAGCACGTGCACGCCTTTTGGCTGTGTTAAGGAGCTGAGCACTCTGTGTACAGCAGATTGCAAGATGATTGCACAGGTTGAAGCACTGCAGTCACAATGTACATGGAAGAATAATAAGCTTAGATTTGTCATGAAAATCTGCATATCTGTATTTACAAGCAGGCTTGCACAATTAGAAAATGTAAGGTTTCTTGTAATCAGCACTGACATTTGGTATTCAGCTGCTGGAAAGTACAAATTGCCAAACTCTGGACCAATTACTTCTAGTAAGGAACAACAAATACTGTCTTAACATTTTGAAGAATAAATTAATTCTTAGGAGAGGAATTGGTATTAGATAACCATATCACTAAACAGGGAATGTAATTAATACCTAAATGTTATTTTAGAAATTTGTACATGTGGTCAAATCAGACCACAGCTACTAGTAAGTCACACAGCACCCAGAAATGAAGTGACAGATACTTAGGATCAGAGAATAATATACCAAGCAGTTCAGATCCACATCATATCACCCAGTTTCAATCTAATCTTTCACGAGCTTAAAGAAGATTGAGATGAACAGGAGTGTTTTCCTTCTGCCAGCAGCTTGACAGTAAAACAACAAAATCTCTTGCTCTGTGAGAGATGCAGTGTGGTCAAGCAACCCTTGATGGAGAATGGTGAGCACAAGTTATGTTGGCTAAAGCCATCTTGAGATGTCTGATCCAACTTCAGAAAGTCTGAAACATTTAATGATGAATATCTTAGATAGTATTTTCAATAATTTTTTTCTTTTGACACTAACCTTAGTAATAAATCACATTTTGCAAGAGAGTGACATTTGAAGGCCACATGTCCCTGTGTTAGACAGAGTCTTATTCTTTAGTGAAGCCACTTCAGTTCTGAGGATCTTACAATGTAACTGTACAAGCACAGCTGACAAATAGATAAAACAAAAGGTGGAGAAGGATAAGAAAAGAAAGGGCACAGGAAAGTGCCTGTGGAACCTGAAGGTGCACA
>NW_010246897.1:0-5116 GCF_000690775.1 Eurypyga helias
CTGAGCGGTGCACAATAGGCGGGGTGGCAGGGCCTTTCGAACCTGGGGGGACACCCGGTCTTTTTAGGATTTCCAGGAAGAGCAGCGGTGGCATCTGACCTTCAGCTGTTATTAAAAGGAATCAAAGCTTGTGTAAGCGCCTGCCAGAGCTTTGCGTTCTTGGTGGAGTTACGTTTCACCAAATGCCTCCACATTTCTGAGCTTCACAGGTTCTTTATTCCTTCACTTGTTTATCCCCTGGTAAGCATTTATTAATGGAGAGTCTTACTCCTTTACTGCACTTGTTTATCTTTCAGGGGTTTTGTTTTGTTTTTCAATTTAGAAGCAGAAGGGTCTCCCACGCATTTCACATTTCTGTCTGCGGGTGAAGTCACTGCATGGTTTTGATAGCGATCTTCCAGCTGTCCGTTTTCACCCCGGAATCTCTCCCTTTGGCTGATTTTCTGCATTATCACTATAGTTTTTGACTAAGACTATTAATCCACCTGTCCCTCTGTGAAAGCGTCTAGATTGGTTTGTGTAAAAGGGGAGTAAGATGGTATGAACTCTAAGTCTGCTATTAATCCCGTTAATAAGGGATTAAAGCAAAGCCCTGTGAGTAGGGAAGGCTGATTTGATTGTTTGGGACTCTAACTTAGCTCCCCATTATGAAAGCAGTGTTTGCCCTGCATCATGCTTTGTGATTTGCATATTTGGTCTCTGAGGAAATCAAGGTTAAATATAGCAAGGAGATTCTGCTGGCTTAAACTGGTAGCACAACCATGCTCCTTCAGCCTAACAGTCCCTCAGATAGCAGAAGAAGGAACCCTGTCTGTTCTTGCCCAGCAGTAACTGCATCCTATAATACCACTTATATTGTTAGCTTATGCTGTGCCTCTGACCTTTATGTGCACTTTGCTGATGTACCAGATAGGCTGCGTGCCTTATTTTAGAAGGAAAGAAGCAACAGAGGAACTGGACTAAAATAAATACCTCGCCATTGCTATTTTCAGTAAAATACTTATAAAAGCAACGGCAGCAGCACACTACACAGCACCATATATTGCCTGTGCGAGGCTATCCTATAGAGTAACATCAATCTCGTTATTAAAAACAACAAAATAAAAGTTGATGCTGTCTCTGTGTTGGAGCTTAGCATTCTGCTTCCTCTTCAGCCTTAAGAGAAGGCCTATAAATTATTAATATTAACATCAGTGTGAGACAACAAATGGTAAAGATTACTTGGAAAAAGTCTTCACATTAACATATTACGGCCCTAGTTTCACAGCACGTTGGGACTGCTTCCTGCTGCTTCCAGCCAACTGAGGTCTGGGAGAAATCTCCCAGCAGAGGGGATTCCATGGGCAGCAGCAGAAAGGTCCTGCCCTCGTTCAGCTGCACAGACACTGTGACCCGGCCACCACCCCAGAGAGGGGCGAATGGGTGACACAGCATCCCTCCAACAGAGCACCAGCCCCGTGAGGGTCCTGGCATCTGCTACACCAGGGACGTGGCCAAGAAAGAACAAACTTGAGGTTAGGAAAACTTCCAGGTAGCTAAAAAATATATTCCTTGCTGAGATGCTTCCAGACGGCATCAGCTGCGTTGCATGCTCTGAAAAATGAGAAATACAGGTTTATCGGTTTTGAACTGCTCTTGAGCCAGTGGTGATAGAAGACCCAAAGTGTTCCCTGATACATATCGGCATTATCCAAAAATCTTGGAAGCAATGCAATTATTTTAATGTTCTCTGGATTTTTTTTTTCCCAGCTTCTTCAGGTTTACAAATGTATTAAAACTGGTATCAAGGAAGTAAATTAGAAATTTATTATAAGAGGGTAAGGTTGTTGCATTGTCTCGCTAACTAGCGCTTATTAAAGCAGAACATGCACTTTAGTCCCTTTTTGGAGTTACCAGTCTGACTCTCCCTGCCCATCACTCGGCTCACACCATTTTTGAAGATAACTCTGTGTCAGAGGGTCTGACGCTGAAGGAATTTATCCAGCCTTTTAGGGACTTACACAGGTGACGTATTCTCATGGCCCATTACTTCTGCAAATGCATATGCCACATGCGTGGCATGTGTAACAGCAAGCACTGCTGTTCTCAAACTTACAGCAGTGGGCCCAAGTGTGGTTCTGTAACATAAGCAGGAACCAGCTCTTCATTCATCAGCTTGTTGGGATCTTCTGTTCTCAGAAGATGGCCAGTGTGCACATGAGGGCATGGATCAATTGCTAGAAAATGCCTCCAATGTGTTGTTGCTGTGCTGGTTTCATCATGAGTGCCAAAGCCTTGGATAAGCAGCTTTTGATTCATACCTCATTATTTTCATAAACTAGTAACATCTATTTTACTGAACAAATATGATTATCTCCATATTTTTGTGACATTGCCTTGCACTATCCTTTGATGCCTTGGCTCTCGCCAGTCGTCTTCAAGGAAAAATGTCTATGTTTGCACAGCTGCCAATCTAAAACCCTCACAGGGCAACTGTTCCTTAATGGCATGATCCTGATGGCATGGTATCAGTTCATCCAGACTTCATCTGCAGGGACTTCTGGCTTCACATTCAGCTTCACATGATGACTTAGAAAGTTAGGCGCTCTGTAGAGATTTGCTCTTGATGAGCAATTTTGCAATTTATCACAATCCCAAGGTGCTACCCTGGAATCAGTTGACCCTTGAAATTTCCTCATTTGGGAATGAGGTGCTGGAAGAGCTGGTTGAGAATACCTGATGTGACTGAGTCTTAAGATGTTGATTTCTGACTTTGTTTTTTGGTTTTTAATCATTTAACAATACAGTCAACAGGTTCTTTGAACAAAGGCCAGGTTAATCAGGTCTGCTGCTTAAAATTAGTTTGGAATTAATTTTTCCCCATATAATTCCATGTACTATTGTAGCACCTGATTTTGGTTTATGAAAGAATTCCCCAAAGACCCAGTCCTAGGGCCACTGAAGATGCAGGCAACATTCAGATTAAGGTTAGCAGGGAAAGCATTCAGGAAACAGTATTAGTGGCACAGAAAAGGGTTCAGATGTTAGCATCTAATAATTCGTGATCACTTCTACCGCAAACCAGCAACACTGGCACAGATTTGCATTTGCCAGTGGACGACTAACAAGTGTTTACAGGCTCTGGATTACAGTGGTGGCAATCTGTTCTGTCACAAATAATCTTGTTTCCAAGTGCTGAATGTGGGTAATTTGTAATCTGCTTTCTGTGAATGAATATACCCCTAATTACTTCTTTTTGTTGGCTGATTTTACAGGGACATGGGAGTTGAGGCCTTGTTCATCAGCTGCTTTGTGGGAGGACTGGGCACAACCCCAGGGGAGGGCACAGAGCTGGTCCACAACCCCACTCACCTGTCTTTTGGCATCCTGAGGGAGAGCTGTTACTAAGAATTCTGGCAGAAGGTGCAGGTAGGAGGGATTTTAGGTTATTTATTTGTCTCCTGGATGAGTTTCCAGACTCCCCACCCTACCACTGGTATCAGATGGATGATACCACAGGGGCCCGGAGGCAGAGGTGGCAAGTCTCCTCTCCTGTTCCAGGGGAGCTTGCTAAGGTTCCCTGAGGTCAAAGGAGAAAAACAAGAAGACGTGCATAAAAACAAAAGAGTGGTATGTATAAAAGCAAGTTTACATGAAGGAGTGCTGGCCATCCTGCACTTATTCTACCTGCTCTCTGAGCAAGCTCAAAGTGAGAGCCATGGACCATGCTTAGCCCATGTACATCTACCCTCCCCAAAGTCCTATCTGGACCTCAAACAGGAAGAGGTCCCCACATCTTTAAAGTATGAGATGAAGTCCTAGTGAAGTGATCTTTTGGGTGATGTGAGTCAGTTGGCTTCAGGGAAGTCAAACAACAGTGAAGAACCAAGGAAGCCTCTTGGCCCAGACAGTAAAATATTAGGGCTGGAAAGATGATAGGAAGATTTGGCATGTATTTTGCAAATACGTACAGAGGGACAGAAGTCATGGCTAGATTTTTTCAAGTATAGAATCTACATAGTTCAAAACAGCAGGTGCCACCTCTGTCAAAAATGACAGTGCAGGTGTAGTTCTGTATGTTACGCTGCGCAGAGGGTATGAACGCTCAAATTCTGATACACACTGTATGTTTTGTATGAAGGACAGCTGCTGACCTATGCAAAATAAAAATTAAATTAAAGGTAACATTGGAAGCATTGAAAAAAACCTAACTGAAGTATTGGTATGTCTGAAGGTGGGGAGGGCCACAAACACACAGAAAAATTTGAGATTCCTGGGAAGGGAGGGAAACTGCTTGCCGGACTAAATGCTGGAGGGAGGAGCGGACCTTACTAGGTAATGAGAGTGCTAAATGGCCAAGTTTTGGCTGGGAGAAAGGTAAAGCTTCAAAGGAGGAATGTACACAACTTGGATCTAGGCTGCCTTTGCATCTGTCCTTAGCAAAGTGGAAGATGAAAGGATCTGCACTCAAAGGACCTGCTTTGCTGTTGCCTTTCACCTTCTGAGCTTATTTGCAAAGGGTATGTAAATTGCCAGAGCTCCAGTTCAGTGTCTTGTTGCCTAGCTATTTAGGGTGAACCGAGCCTATACGCTGTGCTCCGAATACACGGGGACTCTCATATCCTACCATGTGCTGCTGCTGGTGCCGCGTGCGTGCTGTTCTGGTAAGGGGGGAGTGAATCTTTAGCACTTTGGATGGTGTATCCATAATACTATGACTACAAACGGACATGAGATGAGATGCTGGAATACTGACAAATTTTTGGTTTGGCTTGTTTGCTGCTCTGCCGATGTCCGTGGCATGGTGCCCATGCCTCTGCCCTGCTGCCTGCCGCCCTGCTCCCCTTCACGCCATGGCGTCTGGGTGATGCCTGCGGGGAGGGCAGCTCACTGCCCCAGCCCAGGTGTGAGCAAAAGAGCCACTGTGCCTGCAGACTCCATCGTTAGCAACAGTAGCAACCTTCCTGCTAATGAGAGGGTCTGGGTGCATGTGGGAATTGGGCTGGAGTGGGAGAGAGGGAGGGGTGTGTTGAGGGGTCCCACACCGAAGGACGGTGAGGGAGAGGAAGAAGGCCTGGCTCTTCACGCCAAGGAGAGCGCCATCAATTTACTTATCAGGACAGCATGGAAATTGTGG
>NW_010246897.1:5147-52795 GCF_000690775.1 Eurypyga helias
GGAAGTGACACAGGACTCTACAGCACACACACTGCACGTTTTTTGTCTCCTTTAGCTTGTGGGAGTGTTAATTATAAGACTGTAGAAATGCTTGGGAATGCCGGTACTTTGATAGTGTGCTTCAGGATTCACTGCAGTTAAGCTCCAATTACTCCAATGGTATTAAAGGGTCCTGTGTGGGTTTTGCAAAATTCATTTACATCCACTTTAAGGCCCCTCTGCACAGGCTGAGCAAATGATAACAGAACCTAAGTGAAAAAAATATGTGGAAAGGAAGAAAGATTGATCTCAAAAAGAAACAAGCTTTGCATTTGTGGTCCATCATAGCCAGAGGCACAATCACCTAATCTGACTCCTAAGGTTAGTCCTAAATATCAGTGTAGGCAAGTCCCTGGACAGTTGCCAGTGTCTCAGGGCAGATAACATCAGCACAAGTCGAGGAGAGGTCTCCAGTCTAGCCTGTGTTTTAATATACTATTAAAATAAAATGAGACAGCAATTAGTTTCTCTTCAGCTATTCCACAGCATAACTTCGTCGGTCAATTAGTATGAATAAATAAGTATAGGTCTTGAATTATTAAACTGCAAATAGAAGAAGCATCTGCATTTAATATTTCACTGTTCCTTCTCCTTGCTCTTTTGCTTTGCTTGGAGTTTTGACTCAGTTGGTATGGTAGGAGTGCCTTTGTCTATTCTTAACTCTTTCCAAACTTTTAATTCTTCCTTAGGATAATTCTCTTACTCCAGTAACACTTTTAATCTTGGATCAAGACATAAAGGTCAGGTTATCAGAGGGTATGCATTCACAGAGCAACAGTCAAGCCTCTGGGAGCAACACAGAGGTCAGTGATTTAAAAAAAGAAAAAAAAAAGAATCAGGACATTTATTTAAGTGCTTCAGTATGGGCTTACTAACTTTAGGTTCCCACTTACTAAAATCTTGGCCTTAATCTTTTTCTTCATGGGCTATAGAAGAGTAAACAATGTCCGATTATCCCACCAGTTAATCCCTTTTCTTAGTAAGACGGGCTGAAACAAGGGTTGATCGGGGTTAGGATATCTCCTGTTCGTGTCCAAAGCCCCGTAGTTACTTGGGGCAGAGAGGGACAGCCCAATGGATCTGCTTAGGAAACTGGAATATCACTGGCTGTAGGAACAGCGAGGGACCTTTGGCATCTCAGGCTCCATGTGCTGTGTCTTTTTCAAATCTTATGTGTCATCAATAGAGATCAGTTTCTTCAGCTGCTTTTTGGGGAAAAAGTTAATCCTGCAGAAAAAGAAAACCTCACTATAATTTTAGAATTTTCTTGCTTCCAGGAGAACTCCAAGAAGGCAAATCAGAGTATTTTCTCACTTGTTTGTTCACAAATGCTTGCTCACTGGTGCTGATTCTTACAGAAACGGGTCACTACAATTCTGTACTTTACCGAAGCATCTGGATGTCAGATCAAGCATTACCTGTAGGAAATTGCCAAAGAATATTTTAAATAATAGCAGCATCTTTAATATTCTGTTGATGAGACTGTTGATGCATATAAGAGGAGGAAGAAGTGCAACTTTAAGTCAATAAGGAGGAGAGAACCTGAAAGCTCTAATGTCTTACTCTCCCTCCTGAGACTGCACCTGCCTTCTGACCTCTGGTTTTGAGCTGAGGCCAAATTCTCAAAGCAATGGCACTGTTGCACGCTAGAGGAGAGTGGGTTCTCCTCTAACTGCCTCGGCGTGAAGCAAAAGCACTGCCCATGACAATATTTTTCTTAAGATATGTATGCTGGGGACACCCAACTTTGGACTCGGGCACGTGGTACCATGCAGTAGGAGTGGATCTGTAGAAAACAAGTAGTGCTGAGGAGCTGGTGTCCTGCTGTGTGTGCTGTGAGGGTTTGGCTTGGCACTAACTCCAGCAGACTGAACTCTTCCTAGCAGCTGGAGCACACCCAGTGAGCCTCTGGAACGCATCCTCCAGTTGAACTTTGACTAAAAGCAGTCCACCTCTCTCATCAGAGACTGCCCCGCAATGTGAAATAATATGCACTAAGTGAAGGCAGACAGGAGATTTGTTAACCTGAATTAAACCACTAAAACCTGACGCGCCCTGCTTAAGGCAGCAGGCTGCAGCAGCAGTAACCCCTTGCATCCCTGTCCCCCCAAAAAAGCCCCCCCCCGCAGCAGTGCTGTGTGCTTCATAGTACAGCGCTGGCAGCCCGCAGGGTGAGAGACTCCCCACTTGATGTGGGGAGTCAGGGTGGATTTATGCGGCTTAGGAAGGCGCAGGAGGGAAGGAGAGGGCTGAGAGCCACAGCCCCGGGTCACCAAATGCAGTGATGACCTACACCTGCCCAGGACAGACTGACCTCTGCTGCAGTCTGTCCTGTATTTTGCCACTCTTCAGCCTTCCATGCTGATGACAAACCTCAAACTGCTTCTCTGTGTACTTCAGCTGTATTATTTTTTCTCTTTTGAAGTTGCTCAAGGCACCCCGTGAACTGAGTGCATTCCTCTTAGACTGCCTCACTGCAGTGTATTTTACAATGTTAATTTCAATGAGGTTTGGTTTTCTGTTTTGAGTTCAAATGCGCTTTTTTGCCATTTTCTGCCCTGCTTTTATGCTCTTGTTTTCTGTTATTGCTAGCGTAAGATCTTTGAAGACTGTACCGTGGGCGTGTTAGTAAAATTTTGTCACATCGCACAGCTTCCAGGTAGAAGCCGTAAATGGGTCACGGCAGCAGCCAGGGGAGGATGTGACATACAGTCTTGTGGTTACGCCTTGCAAGCGCTGCTGTCTGGTCTGCAGCATCTTCTCTCTGCTTAGCTGCCATGGTGATAGGTTAGTTGGACATACCATAAGTAGACAAACCAGGAGGTTTTTTTATAGGGTCTGGTTACGAGGACAGTCCTCTACGTTCGTGCAGTCGCGACTACGTCTATGTTTGTGAAGGCTGTCGCTCGGGGCTGTCGCCTACGAAGTCGGTGCGGCTGTTCACAGGTGTGCGAGGGCTCTTGCTGGGAGCGCTGGGTGTAAGGATCAGGATACTTAATTCTGTTCAACTTGAAGCAGAGGGGTTTACCTCCTGTGCCCTGTTCCAGGCCACCTTTTGCAAACTAGCAAGGCTCCTCCAAGGATTCAGCTCGGTAGGCAAGGGCCAGCTTCGGTGTCCGTGTATCCCTGCAGGGCAGAGATGGTGCCTTAATGCCAGTGGTGTTTGTGGTCCTGGAGCTCAGACACGGGCATGACCACATGGCCCCTCTTTCTGAACATGCTTCAGTGAGAAGTGGCTGAAATCCCTGTGTATGAGATATATGCCAGACTGCGGGAGAAACTAGTCCCTGTCCAAGGGGCCAAGGAAGGATGCTGCCTATGTCCCTGTAGTGTCACGTAGTAACAGAGGGCTTGCAGCTTAAAGCTGCTGCTAGGGCCTGTGCCTTTTGGTGAGACGATCCATGAGGTGCAGAACAACACCGCTGTGAAGACAAAATTAAACCAGAGCGAGGACAGGGCAAGGACTAGAAGAGTGAGTCTTGAAATTGGAGTCTGAGACTCTTGTGTCTGAAGGGCCAGGGTAGCCCACATCATCCCTCACAGTGCTCCTCCGCTTGTTCAGATCAAGGAGAAGGGCTCCTTCCCTGCCATGTGCTGAAGGAAACCAGTGTGTACAGGTGATGGCTCCTGGCCCAAAAGCCAACCTGGTGTGCTGACAGCAGCCGTCCTGGGGACCCTGCAGGGGCCACCTGCCCTGTGGTGCCACATGCCCGCTCGAGGCATAGGAGTCTGAAAAACTTTCCATGCAGTGCAGGCCCTACCCTGGGAGAGAAGATGGAGCCTAGGAAAATGAGCTGAAAATAGTTCAAAAGAAAGAGGGAAGCAGAAAGAAAAAGCTTTCAACAAGGGAAATATTTAATGTATGGAGGTATGCAGGGTAGGTCAGCAAGAGGGAAAAGAAGCAGAGGCACAATGGGTAAAGCAAGTGGAAGAAAAGGAAGGAAGAGGAAAAACTGGGTAGGTGGAATAAAAACATTAATAATGATGGTTGGAATTTTTGATCTATTACATGGGCTGTTAAATACCATTTTTCAGTAAGGATAGTTTTTTTTAAAATGTATTAGATGAGCTCTTAAATATAATTTATTCTGCTCTTTCATATTTTAAACTTAATTCCTAAAGGATTATATATGATTTTTTTTTTCTTGTATGTGATTCAGTTGGATTTGACTGTTATATAGCTGTCAAAAAATTACAAACTATAGCTTTTGCTGTTGTATTGGACCTTTACAGAGCATAAACCCTGCAGGAGAGTGACAAGTGTCACAGAAAGAGAGAAAGAAACATTCAGAAATTCAGGTGTTCACAAAATGTGGATTTGTAGGTGATGTCTTCAAGATGGAGGTGGAAATGCAGAGTATGTGTTTGTGTGTGATTGTATTTTATATATGTGTATGCATAAAGAGTACATATAATGCAATTAAAGATGTTTTTACTAGTAAGATGATGATGATATATCAAGCAAACCCCTCCCTTAAAAGGAAAAAAACAAGGGGGGTGAGTGATATATCACCATTATTCAGATGTAACACCTTGTTGTGTTGAAATGAAGGCAATGGATAGAGCTCAGTGACTAATTTGTTGGCTATTAGTCCTTCATTACTTTTGCTTCCACTTCTGTTTGATTTATGTGCTACATAGCATGTAGCTAAATAGTTTCTGCAAACAATTATTTGTTGTAGGAATATGATATTCAAAACTAAAGCTACAAGTTAAATTACGCAGATTAGTTACAGGCTATGTTTTTGATCCCTGACTGGATTAATAGAAAATGGATTGTGTTCAAGTACACAAGTCTAGACTAGGCTTAGGTTTTAAAAACAAACAAGCAAACAGACTCCCCAAACTCCAACTTCTTTTCTTTTCCTGAAAGGTCCTGGTACTGTAGAAGACATCTCTGTGGTGGTGGGGAGTGCACGCACAATGACAGAGGTGTTCCCAAAGCAGCTGTGTTGAAACATGGAGTGGCTCTTCGCGTGCATGTTGTGTGCCCTGATTCAGGAAAGCACCTTCCTAGGCCGAGGTCCTCCACACTTTCTGATAGTGGTGGTGGGCCTGAAGCACCTGCAGCAGTATTTAAGTACATGCTTAAATTGTCTGAAGTGGCATTTACATGCCTATTGTTTTTGTTCCTAGGACTTTCTTCTTTCTTTTTTTCCTAAATATTGATGTAAAAATACTAACAGAGAGGCTTTGCAACTAAAGCTTTTCTAGGGATCGGCTGATTCAGCCTTGGGTCCTCCTAACACTTTAAGCAGTTGTGCAGTCTCATTGAAGTGGGACCTTTAATTTAATGAAGTTGCCTTGTGTTCCTAATTGTTATAAATATATGGCCGGGCCTTGAATCCTGTTCTCACCCTACTAGATGAGATGGCTCTTGTAGGTGTAATCTCTCCAAAATATGTGTTTCTTAAGCTTGTCTTTTTCCTTGATTAGGAGAGAAAAAAGAACCCACATGTAATATCGATGAATTATAAAATTGTCAAAATATTTTGCAGTGAAAAGTTCTCACTTGTATGGTAGACATTTATTCAAAATGTGCTAAACTAAGTATAAATGAAAGCCATCTGATTCTTCTTATATTAGTTTTGTTGTAACTAGTCACCAATTGCAACTGGTCACCTGTTGTTTGAGGGATTCTTTTTTTATTTTTTTTAGTGGACAATGTCTGACACTAACATTTCTTTTTCCTAAAATTCAATTAAAAAATTCCTTTAAAAAGTTGAGTAGCCAGGTCATGTTTCTGCGACCTTTTCTTCTGTTAGTGTTGAGTCAAAACATGGATCTGATGTGAAAATTAAAATAGCTCAACAGGATTTAAAACAGCATGCAAAAGCTTGCAAGTGGGTAAATGTGAGTCAGAAAGAGAGGTTCACATCAATTTAGGGGATTTTTATTTTCCATTGTATGTGATAGAAAGGTGCTACATGACAAGTTATTTTTCAAAGACACATAAACTCTGCACCCTCTGTCAAAGCTTTCACCAGAAGGTGGGAGATACTCTTAGCAAAGAGGAGCTAGACTTAAATAGACAGTGGGCCAAACCTGTAAGCTTCATGCTTTGACTCCATGTCCGGGGAGCCATGTGGGGCATTCTTGTTAAGCTAGGAGCAAACAGGCACTTCCAGCTGGTTGAGTCCTTATCTGCTGCAGAGTCAGCAGGGAAGGTAGTGAACGTAGATAACGGCACAACACTGGAACACCATGGGCAGCTGTAAGCAGTGTACTAAATCACCAGAGCGAATGGAAGAATTAGCTACTGCCCATCCTCTTGTGGGTATCATAAAGTCCTTCTGCAAATCTGGTCATTTTGGTGCTGGCAGCAGCACTCTGCCCAGGAGGGCATGTACAGGTGTGCACTTACATTAAACGCCCATGGCCAGATAAAGGTTTGTGTGGGGAGTCACCTGCAGTCAAAGCTGGATTTTCATTCAGTTACTGTTTGAGAGCTGCCTTGAGCTGCTCTTGGATGTGGTGGCTCTAAGGTTGTCTTTTTTATTATTTTTTAATACACACTTTTTCTGTACTATACTGAAGCACTTATAAAGCCTCGCCAGTGCATCTGTTCTTCCTTCTGTATCTGTGCCCTCATGGCCTTTACTGTGTCTGCTACAACAATTTTTTGGTTTTTAACATGGTTTTCCAGGCCAGGTCTGGGTGATATGGTATTGCTGAAATCACCTTTCTTAATAATCCTGTGACTTCTGTCTTGCAAAACCTAGAGTATTCTGAAGCTTCAAGTATTAAACTCTTTCAGAAAAAGTTATTCTGTATCTTCAAGAGCCTATTTGACTCATTGCTACAGCCCAGATTTTTGTTTCCTTTTCTGATTTCTTTTTTTCTCCCTAGTCAATGACTAAAGGTCTTCATAATTTTTTTCATCATCTCTGTTACTTTTCACATTTGCATTGTATCTATTAAGCTACCACCATTGCCTCACTGTATAGGCCTTGAAATACGCAAGTCACAACTAATTAACATACTAAATATTATTTCAACTGCCCTCCAAGCCCCAGTCTAGCAAAGGAGTAGTTTTGAGAAGTGGGAAAATTCTTGTCCTAATCAGGTTTGGTTAAAGATTTGTGTCCATCTTTGAAATCACAGCACTGCAATGTTGGGGTATCGCAGCTGCATGTGGAATAGGCCACAAAATTTAGCAGCCCTTTAAGGAAGACAAGATCCGGGTTGAGAGTGCAAAAGGTGATAGTAGTGTACATATAATGGTGGTGAACTTAAGTGATGATGCCTTACTAAATGAGGCCATCATCTAACACACCCTGGAAACGGATGTGTGGCTGAATTCTGATGAAATATTTGTCAGTCAGTGGGTGTTTCTTATGTTTACTCCTACAAGTATGGAGGCTAAATCACTGGTGTCAGGATGATATGAGTAAACTGAAGGTCACTTTCAGCATACTTTAGCATGCCTCGGAGGCACTACTGATAAGGAAAAAGACAAAAGGACAAAAACCAAAATTAACTTTTAATTTCCTACCAAAACTATGGCTGTCAGAAATAAGGGAGATGAGTGAAATCTCTTGTAATACACAGCAGGACTGTATATTTAACATCTTATCTGATGCAGCCCATCACAGAGACAGAGCATGTAACACTGTGTGTGCTTATAAGTATGAATATATATGGATCCTAACACGTAACTCAGAAAAATTTTGGTGACACACTTTCATATCTAGTTTCAGTTTAAAATCTTTCTGACCTAAATTAGATGAATGCATAAACAAATCTGATATATTAATTTTCTGTGGAGAATGCTTTGGTGATTGCTTACAAAGAGAAGTTATTTACATGCAGATATAAGGCATTACTTAGCATAATGAGCAGTAATTTTGTCATCCTCAAAGGTATTAGGCTGCCTTATGTGTTATACCTAACTCAGTTACATCATTGTGCGGCTCTGTATGGTACCCAGGTATGTCTTTGAAAAGCTTGGGTTTTACCTGATGGAGTTTAACGGAGCTGGCTCAGACCCCAGCACTCAGCATGGGGGTGCCAGGTAGGCAGCTCCAGCCAGCCTCCAGCACCCACCACCTACCACCTCCAGCCAGCGAGGCTAAAGCCACCTGCAGTCCCAGAGCCCCTCTGCACTGCTGGGGGAAGGTTGATGGCCAGAGCTTTTGACTACCCACTGGGTGTTGGTAGGCAACGTACCTGCCTGCAACTGTCCTTAATGTGACTGGGCTTTCTGGTTTGGTTCTTGAGAAATGACTAATACGTCCCCTGAGGATAACTGGTGATTGTGCTATGTACTTGTATGGGATCGCTTCCCCCCCTCCTCTGAAAAATACATTCATTATACATATGTAAGAATGAAGAGTCACAAATGGCAATAGTTGTTATTAAGCACTAGTGAAATTGATTGAGGGCTTTAAAAAGGAGACTGTTTCTAGAGAGAGCTTTCAAAGTCTGAAGTATAGAAGATAATATTTTTCTGGCCTGAGTTGTGGAAAGGCCCTTCACTTGCTGTGAGGTTTACCAAAGAACATCTCTGTGTTCACAGTCCTTCTCTCTGGAAAATGAAGACTTGATCATCCACCAAATAAATAAAGTGGACAGAAAATTAATTCAAGTCTCCCTTGACATTATTTTGGTTTTGTTTTGGCCTTGATCTGGTCCTGAAGCCAGTTTGCCTTTTAGAGCCTCTGTTTTTTTTGGTTTCTAGGCTTTCTGTGGAGAATCATGGCCAGGACATGAAGCACAGTGGTGGTCTCCATAAGGTAGATGAGGAATAGCATGAGACTCACTGAACTGAGACAGTCAACTTTGTTAACATTGACTTGAATGCAAACCAGTGACAGGCTGAGCACCCTACAGTCATTCTCAGTTTTATGATCTTAAATTATGAGCTGTTCAAAGATACATTGTATTTTCTGCTTAAATAGTTTTATGTCTGTTTATATCTTAATTGAAACGGTATGTAGGCATCTGCAAGTACCTTTTATAAGGAGGCCATTATTAAATGTTGGTACTGCAAAGGTGTCTTAAAAATGCATTTTTATTGTGTTACAAGGTAAGAGTTTGTTGGAAATCTCTCCATTAAACAACTAAGCCTCTAAGGCTTTTGCCTGTAACCGGTATAGGGTCTGTTTTGTCAGCAACAAATGACATAACTGGTTGACAATTACATGAAGATCTTGCATTGAGCTACAGAGAGGTCAGCATGCGTTTGATAACAGCCTGAGATTTCTTATGTTCCAAATGGCACAGCCTGGTCTTCTGAAAGCTCCCAGCATGCTCCTTGTGCAAAGGGGCCGGAGGGTACCCAGGCCTTTACAAAGTGCGCATGAGCAGGCGTACTGTGAAGAAGGAGATACCTGCTTTGTCCTGAGATCCGAGCTGTGATGCACCAGAGCAAAGGCAGGTGTTCATATAAACCAAACTGTTGAATATACTCATTGCTTTTTCAAGGACCATGGAGGTATTTAGGTTGGAAGGGATGTCAAGAGGTCTCTAGTCCAACCTCCAGATTAAAGTAGGGTCACCTGTGAGATCAGACCAGGCTGAGCCAGGCAGCTCTTGAAAGCCTCCATCAATGGAGGCCTTTCTGACCATCCTCCTCCACTGCCTGTCTGCCCCCATGGGGGAAAGTGTTGCTCCTTATATCCAGCCTGAAACTCTCTCATTTCAACTTTCTGCTGTGGTGTCTCATCCTGCTGTACAATCACTGCCCTGCTGGTACAGGCAGGTGGCTGTTGGGTGCCCCCAGGCCATCTCCTCCCCAGGCTGAGCAAGCCCCAGACCCTCAGCCGCCCCTCAGGGCACCATCTCAGCTAGGAGAGTCCCCTCAGTTATTCAGCAGCTCTTTGGCCTTTCCTGCCTTTAGCAGGTGTTTGGTGAGGGTTGCTCACAGCTGTGTGCCCACAGATGCTGTGAGGAGAGGAGGTGGGAAGGGGAGCACATAAAGGACTTTGGAAATGGGAAATACCTGTGCTGACAGAGGTGGGTTCTGCAGTGGTGCAGTGCAGAGAACTGGGTGTCCTAGCTTGGAGCAGAAAGTGGCACGGGCTGGCTCTGAAGCTGTAAGTTAGAAATCATTGTTCAAAGTAAACAAGAACTGTGTGCACACAGCATTAGAATAAAGTGCGGGATGTTAAGCACCCTCTGTGTGATTGTGCTCTGACAGCACAGGAAGGTGCTTTCAGCATGTGTCTGATGAAAGGGCCATGGGAAAGGCAGAGTGAGTCTCAGCACCACTTGTTCGTGTCTTGAACCCCACTAGACCACTCTTGAGGTAGGACAGTAATTGCTATGTGCAATCACTTTAGTTTCAGTACATATACAAAAACTTCTTTAGTGAGTAATCATTGGCAGGTATGGTTAATAGAAAATCTGGAAAATCAGAAGCCCTGGCTTCAGCAGAGGAGTACTTGGGCTCTGTAACAGTTACAAAAATTAGAGGTTCCCAGAACATTTTGATTTCATTTCACTTTAATTTTTGTTGTTGTTCAATGAATAAGAAAAGGCTCTTCTCCCTCCCCCTCCATTCTCTTTGTCTAAGTGTTGAGTACTGGATATGCTGTTACCCTCTCACCTAAGCCACTCTAATGTCATTAACTGCTGGCATACTGCAGAACACAAAGGGAAAAATCTTGATCTGTGATTTCTAGGTTTTTTTTGTGGGTTTTTGGTTTGGGTTTTGTTTTTTTTTTTTTTAATTGGGAGGCAGTGAGTTCATTTTGGGGAAAAAAATCCTTTCCTATAGATGTTTTTGAAAAGGGTTCTGGGGAAATCTGCTTGGTATTCAGGTTCTGAAAACTCTGACAGAAAAACGTGAAAATGAATTGAACTTTAGTCTCTTCTGGCCCTAGAACCTAAAGGAGTTGGTTTCACACTTTTATCTTTCAACTGTGGACAGATGAGACTGGGCAGCCAATTAGCAATGATGCATATCTGTTGACTAGACATCATGGGACAAAGCTACAGCTAGTTTAAAATAGCATAATTCCACTGCCTGCCCCGAGTTTTCCTCTGCCCTGGACAGCAATCCTGCCTACTTGATGTATACAAGACATCTGGGTATAATTACACATAGGTCTCCTTTAGAAAAATAACACAACCACAAAAACAGAAAACTTATTGTCTGAAGGCAACAATTCTATAAGAATTGGGAGAGTCTTTGCCAGAGTTGCTGGGAAATGATGTTGAGGATTAAGGTATAGCTGAATGCTGCTTCTTTCATGTTGTGTGCAAAGCATTCCAGCGGAGCTTTCCCTTCCTTATATACTCTGTAAGGCATCTGTCTCCAAAGAGCAGCTTGTAAATTTGGAAAGGAGGAGTTTCCGCAAAGTAATTCCCACTGGATATTTCAACTGTTCCTTTTTGATTTTTTTTTTTTTTAACCTCTCCACACACGCAGGTAAGGACCACAAAGCAATTTATCTAATTTCTGTCACAATGTAACTCCATTGCATTTTAAACGACAATTTTAGCTATAAATTTACCCTAAAATTTCTCCTGAAATGAATATTTTGAAACAGAACTATGGAATTGGAAAAATAGTAGAATTGATTAGCAAATGTTTAAAAGCAGCTGCTTTCCAGCATTCCTCTGGTGATCAGTAAGTCAGAATCACAATGGGAATTGCTTGAGTAGAAGACAAACTACCATCAAGCATTTAATTTGCATCTTAATGCATTGTTGTTGTTTTTCCTGTTCAAGTAAACTACTTCTCAGGATGGACCTGTATAATGAATTTTCATGGGAATAGTCTTATGTGATTTTTTTTCCTTGCCATGTTAAACATTAGAGGATCTTTCAGTGATCAGACAGACATTAAAATAAACAGTTGTCCTGAACACTAGGAACAAAGTGGGATTTTAACCAAGAGTTAGGAGTTTAGGGGTCCATCCTCTCCTTTTCTTTCTTGGTATAAAAATTACACAGAGGTTCAATGGGTTTGGTTGGTATGTAAACGCTAGTGTGCTGGCTATACAGCAACAGTCCCAGCTGGGAGGTTTATTATCGGTGTCACACAGTGCATGTGTGTGAGTAAGCAAGCAGACCTCCCACCTACACCCACCACATACCTACCACAGTCCTGCTTAGGCCTGTAATTGGGGTCTGCAGCAGCATACAGGCTTC
Organism: Eurypyga helias; assembly: GCF_000690775.1. Classification (NCBI taxonomy): domain Eukaryota; kingdom Metazoa; phylum Chordata; class Aves; order Eurypygiformes; family Eurypygidae; genus Eurypyga; species Eurypyga helias. Next base: position 17,286 of record NW_010246897.1, read on the forward strand.
CTGATTGCCTACAGCTCTTGACCCATCAGTAAACCACCTGCCAACCATACCACACCTAAAGTCCCTTAGACTTGTCTGCACTGAATTTGTGAGGGCCTAGGAGAAATCAGGTGAATGTATTTTGAACAGGCAAGTGGTGATGACCTTTCAGACTAGCACTGACTACAGGTCTGACTGACCCTGGCAGTATGAGAGGGTCATTTTTTGACATGGCTGAACTGTTCTTGAACAATTTATCCAGTGTGCTGCGTACAAACAGTCTTTTCTTCAATATCAGGCATGCATGTCTTATCTTTCTACCTATTCTTTTTTAAAAGAATCTTAGCTATTGTGAAGCAGGCAAGGAAAAACATGTTCTCTATTTATATTGTTTGTTCTCCTCAGCCTCTACTACTCTATCTTGGACAATAACATTTCGTGAATGCCTGGTTTTACTCATTTTTTTGCTTGGATGATTTTAAATGAGTCTCTTTTTCTTCCCCAGCACTTCAGAATGGGGTCTCAGGGACAGATTCTGTGATGCTGACATTGATGGGCCATTTCCAATTGACTGTATGGGGCTTAAACAACATTTAATATTGGTCTTGTGAATACAAGGAAAGAAAAAAAAAAACCAACTTGCCAATCTTTTAAAACAGCAGTTCTTGAAAGACAACAGGAGTGAGTGAGAATATCCAGTGAGACAACTCCTGCATTGTTTTCTAAGGAAAATTCCAAATTAATACAGGGAAGAGAACAGATTTTCAGGTATCCAGAATAAAGAAACCAGTCAACTCTGATTTGTCTTTGTGTGTGGGTCTGTAATTTCCATGGTGGGTTGTTTGGTTTGGGATTTTGTTTGTTGGGTTCTTTGTTTTTTTCCAGTAGCAGATGCAAAAGATCATGTCAGGTTTTGGTTCAAGATGAAGATCAGTGTTTTCTTCTCAGTGGATTATCAGTAATAGTCTCTAAAACAGAATTACTCGCCTGGATTAGTAGAGTCCCAGTGCAGACAGTGACAAATGTAGTTGTGTTTACTTGCTAGGTTTTCTTTTTCCAAAGGAAATGTTGTGAAGCAACTACACACAAAGAATGTCTCTGTGGAAGAAAAACATGGTTATGAATTTTAAGGGAGAGAATCAACTCTTATCTGCTCCAAGCCACTCTCCATTGCCTCAGCTATTGTGTTGTTGAGTTTGTTTGGGGCTTTTTTCCTTCCATTTTACCATTTCACAGATGGTTTGGGTAACTTGGAGGCTTTTTTTTTTTTAACAACCATCAAACATTACATTACAAGAACTTTTAGATCTGTATTGCTTCTTGTTTTCCTGGCATCTTATTTTTTGTCCTTGTAAGTATTTTTAAGTCTTGTAGCTTTTCTCTGCGCTAGAGAAATAGAAGATGCAGGTGTTATAGACGTGTAATTTTAGGCCACAGCCTAACAACGTGGAGTGCTAATTTTAACAACGATTTTAGTGCAAGACATATAATTCTAGTGTAGAGCATGAATCTCAGAAGAAATATACCTGTACAGTCCTATTAGGATGTCCTTGTTTAAAAATCTGGAAAGTAAAGCATAATGCAAATGAAATCAGTTATGTTATGAATAATGTAGGCTATCCATTATTCTTTATAAAAAGTTGCACGTGCTTCTCAAACCCATCTAGATACATTCCTGTTGTGTGACTCCCATAGCAATGAGAACCATGGAAGATCAAATGTTATGTGGCAGAAGGAGGGACCAGAGAGAGTTATGTTTGGCTGGTGTGTTAAGCCAGAAATGCATCAAAATTACACCAATGCGTCTCCATGTCTTCACACTGATAAACCCCTTCATGAACTGTAACTCCCCTCTCTGCAGGTGGAGAGGCACAGGGCTTTCGCCTGTCTCTGCTTTGCTTCCCATGGCTCGGTGTGCTCCTGGGGGGTTTCAGCTGCACATCCACAAAGAGAAGTGAGCCTGTCTTTCTGAGGACAGGGTTTGGCTCACAGAGTTACCACAAGCCTATGTCTCTTTATTGTTTCTGAATAAAGCAGTCTCTTTGGCTGAGATCCTTCAAAGATTTATGCACATGCTTAATTCTGCGCCCTGGGAGTAATCATACTGGTTTCAGTGGGACCACAAGCAATGTGTAAATGTAAGTCATAGCAGCACTTATTTCTGAAAATGATTGTAAATAGAAAATAGATTTAAATGTATAGCTGGTTATGCAGCCTTCTTATTTAAGGGGGGAGGGGAACAGAAACATTTTCTCTTGATAATATGAAGGTTGAAAATCCTTCTGCAGTCAGACATTATTTCAAAAATGGTATTTGGACCTGGTTTAAAATAAATTTCAATGCAAAATAAAGTTGATCTTGGTCTTAACTCCTCAGTGAACTAGTGGTAGAAAATTTGGCGTGGATTACTGACTTGCTTTCTCACTCAGCCTGTTCCAACTTTCATGCCTCCCACCCTCTTGTATGGCAGGATCACATCTTCAGGATCTTGAAAGAAAGTAATATTTTCAGTAATCAAGGATCCAAGAGAGTAATGTGGGATTAGAGAAAGTATGGCATGGCTAGCACTTCTTTCTGCAGTATATGCTTTTCTGCCTAGGATACTTTCTCATGATGTCCTCTGCAGCTTGGGATGCTCTTTGAACCCCTCACTCGTATAATTTTTTTTTTTAAATTTTTCGCTAATATTTTCATTTCTTCCCTCCCTTAACTAAGTTTGCATATCCTGTGAAGAGTTAGGAGTCTGGATTTTAGCATGAGCAAACACAGCAGGCTTCAGCAGGTTAGCTGCTGACCTCACTGAGAGCCTCCTCGGAGGGGGAAGAGAGAGATCTCAGTAGTGGAAATACAACTTGGATGAGTTTGAATGTGACTGGGCGGTTACACAGGGGTTTTGGAGAGGTTTATCTGAGTATACTAGCATTATGCTTCAGCGTGGACATAAATGCTGTTGTTTTCTAATTATTTGGGAAGTGGGGACAAAAACGGATTTTGATTGTGCAAGTGGGGCAGTTAGTACAACTGAGATAAAGGGAACTAAAAAGCAAATCTCCTCACAGCTTGCCTTTAAAGCGACCTGTTCAGAGGGACTAGTAGGGGTGAACACAGGGGAAGGGAGTTTTCCAGTACAGTAAAAGAGGGTGCTAACCTCAGTCTTGCATACCAAAGAGCTTCTGCTGTTGTGGTATAATCCTTTGCTAGAATGAGCCAAACTCTCCGTTACTTAATTGGGCAAAGCTCCCATTGAGTTGTGCTTGATTAACAACTCTGGAATCTGGCTCTGCGCAGTTGCGATGAGAGATGCTTCAGCATTTCAGCTCAGCCCGCCAACACTGATCTCTCCAGCTGCTGGTTCCCAGAATTTCCCAGCTACTGTTGTTGAGCGCTATTCGGGGAGGAAAATTTCTCTTTGAGCAGCTGCAAAATGTTCTACTAGGCATTCTGAAAGGCAAAGCCGTAGGCTGGCAGGTGGGAAGGAGGGTTAGGCAAATGGCAGAGCACAAACCTCTCTCCAGTCCATCTGCAATGTCATTGCCAAGAAAGTTTTGGGTTTGGTGGCTTTTTTTTTTTTTTTTTAATGTGATTGTGTTGCTTTTGTGGTTGCCTTTGGGGATTTGTGCAACAGCCATTGGTATTTGGCATTAGTTAAGACCTTCTATGGGTCTGTCTTGATGGTACCGGAAGATTTAGTTTTGTTTGTGATTTTGGTTGGTTTGTTTGATTGTTTTTAATGGAGCGAGCAGACCCGATTGCAAACAGTTTCTAGCATCTCAGGACATTAGAGTTGGAGACCACTGATGTGGCATCACAGGGTTTTGTGATAAAGTATGGTCTCCTCTAAGTTACAGCAGAATTAGAAAAGCATTAGGCTGAGCATACGCCCCAGGGCCTGCCTAAAATTGTATTCTTCAAATGTGAAGGTTCACCTAATGCTCGTTGTACTTGACTTTCTAATTGATGCATGCAGTTTGAAAATCTGCATGTCAGACATGTACAGCTATACTGGACTATTGCTATGCTGTTACCATATGCAGGAATCACTCTGCAGAAAATAGGCTGGTTGGTATTTTCTCTTAAAAACAAATACTCTGCTGTACTTGAGCATGTTTTATTACACGTAATGTCAAAGAACACTTCGTCCCCTCAAAAAAGAAAAAAGTCAAACTGTATAGACTAGAAAAATTAGATGATGTGCAGGGCTGTTACTAGAACACCTTAGATGTCCTAGTCAGCCTTTGAATTAAAAACAAACAAAAGACCTGCAGGCTGCCTGGTGTTTAACTAAAGAGGGGCAATTAATGAATTGGGTGTGAAGCTGTAGTGTGATTTCTATGAAAGATTATGAAAAGGGTGTTAAAGTTATGGAATCCATAACATTTGGCACAGGGTTCATTGGTTTTAAGTTCACATTCTTGGTTCATTTCTCAACTGTCTCATGTGCATTTAATGGACAGGAGAAACAACTTCTGCAACACATTCTCAGTATCTTCACTTCTTTTCTGTATAAATATGAAAAGGTTAACCAAGAAAATGTAAACATGTACATTATTTGGTTTCTGTTACAGAATCATTATTGAATATGGCAGATGTAGTGCTTGCGTATTATATTTAATCATAAAAACCTTATTGCATATCTCCTTAACAGTAACTCCTTCTAAGCTGAGTAGTAATGTGGCTTGAATGGAGACTTCAGGGTTTAGCAAATGAGAAATACACAGCTGATGCTCTGTCAGCTCTTCTGTGTAGATGGTGATGTGCTCCTGTCATGTTCACTGTCTGTGCTTGAGAACTGCCTTTTGAGAAGCAACAGCCTCATGCTGGCTGAAATTGCTCTGGGGTCAACATATTTATCCTTCTTCAGCGAAGGAGTTTGGATCCTGCCATCCTCTCTATGGACTACAGCATGGTTCCAGTCTGTCTGTTTAAAGACCATAATTCCCATTGCTTGTTTGTTCAGCTTCTTTCCAGTCCAGAAAGGTGTAATGACAGGGCATGAGTTGTATATATAGAAGGTTGGACACTAATTTTTGGGACAGAAGTAGATCTAAACAAGTGGATTTCTATGGGCCATGTATCTATTCGATTTGCTAGGCAGAGGGGGTTATCACTAGGGAAACATTGCTGTTTTGTTTTCTTATGAAAAAATAGCTGACAGTTTGGCCTAGTTCTCTGGATTTCTGGAGTTATATACCATCTGAAGAGTGATTTATTAGACAAGCAAGCAATACTTTTCCTTTGTGTGAAATCAGTCTCCCCAAATATGCAGCTGTTATACATGTAGCGCCAAAAAGAACAGACGTGGGAAGAAGAAACTGGAGAACATAAGAACATATCATAAAACAGACTCTCCCATACCCAGAAACATACATTTCCCACATGTATGCCTGATACGTAGCTTACAGCGATTTAGATTATAGTTCCTGATACTCTGGGTAGATGGAAACAAGTTTGAGTACACCGAGGGATGGTCTGATCTCACCTATGATACCTTTATCTTTGTACACGTACTCCTCTGAAGTTGGTCCCATCTGTGAGGCCCTGCAATGTTAAATCAGGTGAAGCAGGATCGCCTTAGCACAGAAACTGCTACTGCACCTCAAACGCTGTGTGGCTTTGCTCTGTCTCTTCTATAACTTACAGCGTTGCTTTTGCTGGGAAGAGTATAAAAAGAAAGGGAGGGACAAGTAAATTACAGCAGTGCAGTCTCTGGTACTCTGTGGCTTTTATGGGGCTGCTATGGCTGGCTGCAAAGGGGTTCTTTGCTGCCTTTCATTTTACGGTATCCACTTCGTGCTCCACTTTGCTGCCAAATTTTCAGGAGTGCTATTTTGCTATTGATGTTGTTCATGAACTGCAGTTTTAATTGACCGTATGTGGGGGAAAAGAGCCTCTGATGAGTCTGCGTGTCATTGTCATAGCTTTTCAGTGCCTTTCTATAGTAAATCTACTCTTGCACTTCTGACAGTGCAGCTGTAGCAACTGAGCTGATTGATTATATGTAGATTCACACCAGTCTTTCAAAAAGCAAATTTCCCAGGGAATGCTTTAAATTTTTTTTAACTTTTACCGGTAGCTGAAATGACTCTAAGCTTTAATGTTATTAATGCTATTTTATGTATTGGGTACTAATCTTTGATACACAGGACAACCCTAGCAACTGAGGGTAGTCCTGAGGGTTCAAGGTCTGTCCAGGCAATTAATTCCTCCCTTTATGTTTTTAGAGTTTTGGAATAGTGGAAAAATATTTAATTAAGGGTGTATTTGAGAATCTTCCCTGAGGTTGATTCATGCATAAAACTTAGAACCGACGTGGTGCTCAACTAGTACCTTTTCAACAGGGCCCTTTCCTTTCCACAAAGAGACCTCCTGTTTCGAAGCAATAATTGTCTCTTCCAAATATTTGGCCGAATCAAATGCTGGTGCAGATCAGCATAGCTTCATTGCCAGTAGCAGACTAATGCCCCTTCCCACTGCCCAAGGCTTTGGTTGATTGCATAAAGGCAACCTTGTGATGAATTAATATGAAGGTTACACTAGACTTTTTGTGACTTTTTTATTTTAGCTGAATTTAAACCATTTGACAATATATTAAGCTGTATGTGGCACTGTTTGTTGTTGTTTGTTGCTTGGAGATTTCTTAGTACTAAGTTCTATTAAGTCATTTTGAGCTCTGTGTGGAGAGACGTATTACACTGGTATACTGGAAGAGAGGTAGACACAAAAATGTATGTCATTTTCAAAAATGAAAATGAAAAAATTATTTTACCTGATTTACCCTGTTGAAACATGTGGTTTTGCTTAAAAAAAACCAAACAAAAAACCAAAAAACAACACCCAAACACAACAAAAACCCCAAACGAACAACAAAAACATACAAACAAACATCAACTGCCCAAAGCAGCCTACATGAAAAATATAACGACTCAGTAGGAGGCATAATACAGGTTTGCTTCATGTAGTAATCCCTTTGATTTCTTTTTCTTTCATGTGTCGTACTATCATTTATAATTCTAGTATTTGTTTGCATGTCTCTGACTATAGTGTTTACTCCCAGGAATTGTTTTGTGATGGCTGATTGCCCCAAATCAAGGATGGCTAGATAACCTTGCCTTTAGCTAAATAGCTTGGTGTTTTTTCAGCAGACAGAGTACAGTCATTGATAGAATACAGAAATCAAATATTTTTTTATTTATCCAGTAACCTGCAGAGGAAATAAAATGAAATCTGACCTTCTATAATAATTTCTAGCACAATATTCACAATCTTGTTGAGAAATCTGATTCTTTGGTTGAAATGCAAACTAAAAATGCATTTGCTTCTGCTTGTTTTTCTCTACTTACATTGTATTCAGAGACCTAGTAGAATAGCATTAACTCGGAGGCTAAAGACCCAATAAAAAGCATGGTTTCCATTTTACTTGCCAAAATCTTCACTCAGAATAAAATAATGGGTAGGCTTTCCCAAGCATATTGGTAAATTACAAGTGACACCTGCCAGAGATGTGACTGTTGTCATAATTTTGATGTACATTCCATAATAATTGCCTCTGATACCCTATACATACACCAACCATTGTTCTAAGCCAAATTCCTGCATGAAAACATACGTAGAGTCACTGGAAGCCATAAAATCCAAGTGGAGATATTTTTGTTGGACTCTTCTCTAATTTCATCAGGTATATGTTCTTTCATTGCAGATGTGTTAAATTATTGTATCAGCCCAGTTACTTCTATACTGTGCAGTTGTTGTTATTTTTATATATATATATATATATATATAAAGCAGTGCTGTTACATTGCAAAATACATATTACTGTTTGCCTGAGATTTTGTGCTGTGTGGCTGTTTCATGAGTGTAGGAAAAAAGTAATGCCATAAGGAGTAAAGGTTATGAAGTCTGATTTCCTATAGGTTTGTGCTTAATATGTGTATTTTCTTGTGTCTAATAAATTAACATAGCAAGTTTTCCTCAGCAGAAACATTATCTTTCTTCTGCCCTACCATCTATACATGTACAAAACTCAGACACATTTTTATAACTGCTACCATTCTGTCAAAACTTCATTGAAATTGCCCTGGAAAAGTGGAAGTTATTTTGCAAGATAGACAAATGGATAGAAACAACTGTACCAGCAGTTGTATAAACTGGCTTCCTTAGGAAGGGGGACTGATAATAGAAACTGACTTGCTAAATTTGCGCTCCTTCCAATGTATGCTGGAGTAGATAACCTGTGCCTCCGTTTGTCATGGAGGGAAGAAATGAGAACAGGCCTATTATTGCCAAATTTGATTTGCTGCAACTCAGAAGTGTTGTTCTACTTCTAAGAGGTCTCTGAAGGGATTTTATTCTGCTACAGTATCAGCTGGATGGTGATTGATTGGGTTGTGCTTTTTTTTTCTTCTCTTTTGTATGAGAGTCTTGGAGATTTCAAAAAATGTTTTTATGGTAGCATTAGCTGAAAGGCTAGGGGAAAGAAATATCAACAGTGCATCCTCTCTCAAACCTTCTCTTCCACCCACTAGTAAATTTCAGGGAATTTGAGTTGCTGTGTATCAATGTGAGTATACAGTTTTTTCAAGTTGTTAAACTCTCACTGTAGTCATTATTCATCTAGAAATGGAAAATGTAGTATTTCATTTTGAAACCTCACAATCTACATACTGTTGGAATTTTGCACATTTAAAAATATTCCACAGCTCAAAAATGTCATTAGAACACTGTCTTCCTGGACAGAAGCCTTGTTCCTTTGAATCCATGTTTTCTAATGACTAGCAGGGAAGTGTGGATCTATGATAAATAAATAAATAGAAATGCTGGGCTGTTCCAATATTCGGGCTGTGTTAGCCCCTCTCTGAAGAGCATCTGTGGGGAAGTCTAAAAAGCAGTGTGCCTTCTGGATGGTTTTCCCTTTCCCTCCTTTTCTCCCATTGTTTCCTTTCTCTTCCTAGAAGGGTGTATCTGACATTCCCAGGAATTTGGGATGTTTGAATAAATGAGGGAGACTGACAGCACCATCTTCTCTATCAACAATGGCTAGATCTATATGTAACCTGAAGTTTTAGAATAGTTATGATCAGCTAAACTGAACAGATTGCCCAGAGTAGCTGTGGATTGTTTCAAATGGCATTTCCTCCATAGTTTTGGTTTAAGCATATACTTGAGCAAGATTTTTCAGATGGAGTTGGCACTGAAGAAAACAGTTAAAAACTCAAAAAGCCTAGGCATGAAGAAGATGACAACACGTATCAGAAGTTAAGGTTACCATAGCTTTCCCTTGTATTTTGCTTCCTTGTGACTGGAAAATGTGATTCTTGAAATGGCACGTGTTATCTGAGTAACTGCTGTCATTGGCAGGGCAATGCTCACAGCCATCCCAGGAAAGCACATATCCCCTCTGCTCTAAGTGGGTACCTTAATGTCTGTGCACAAGTGCTAGGAGGGTAAAGCTTTCATGGCAAAACCTAGGTGACTTGATGACATTACCCAAGTGGGAACTTCTGAAATGAAAAATAGCATTTTTATATTAGTTCTGCTATACTTGCTCTGTATGGTTACTTGGAAGTTACACTTGAGAAAACAGAGTGCGGTCTGAAAGCATCTGTTGAAAGGCAAAATAAAAAAGGAGATTTATACTAGGTATTTCCTATTTTGAACATCCAATTCAGGTAGCTGTTTTTCATGGTTATTCTGCCTCATGGCACTTCTGGATCATGCTTTTCCCTGGGCTCCATGAGCCCAGGGAACAGCCAACAACCCTTCAGTGACACCCCAGGTACTCTTTGAGACTTGCCACAATAAATCGTCTGTGTCCGCTGCTTGTGATGGCTTTGGGCAACTCTGCTTCCTTCCTCTGGTTCTTCAGTCTGTTAAAAACACTTTTTGGTCTCGTGTGTGCTGACAGTCCTTAACCAAAAACATGATTTAGCTGTACAGGCTGAAGTATGTGTATATCAGCCTACCGCTATATGTGTGCCTTTCCCTTTCAATGTACCTGGGCAGCTGGGGAAGATTCCCTAAAATGGGGATCTTCATGTGAAAAAAAGAAAAGAAAACAAACACACACACACCCTCCTCCAAAAAACTGAGTGAAGAGGATAACTAACTGTCCTAGTTAATGACCTCTCTGAGAAGCTTATCAAGCAAACACTGAATAGTCTTTGAACTTGCCCTTAACACAGGAATTGATATTGGGCTCATCAGCGCTGCAGAATTACAGTATACTTCAGGGAATTGTTTATCACTGCGATCCTCAAAAGTAGGATGACTGGAATGGTTAGAGGCAAATACCAGCCATTTTGTCCTGGGATGGGCTGGGTTTTTGAGATGATGAAAGCTATATTTTGTTTTGCTTTATGGATATTATCCTGACTGCTATTATCTTTCAGCATCTGGGAAATAATACTGCATTTAGATGGACTGTCTCAGTTTTTTATAAAAAGCATTTCCTTCATTTTGTTCTGAAATTTTAGATTTTTTTTTTCCTCCCAGTATTTGTGGCTGTACAGGTGAGGTACATCCAAACCAATACACCTCATGGCTTGGTTTCTAATGCATCTATCAACCTGGGGATGTCTTTGGCTCTAGGCTTTTCCGAGTCCTTTACTGAAGTGATGATTTCAGTAGACTAAGCACCAAACTTTGGAGTCAGATTTTTTGGAGCCCAACAGCAACTTTATATTCTGTCTGCAACTGAACAGTAGTAGGAATAATATTTTACTCTTATAAATTTCTTCTCTATTCAAAGAATTTCAGAAATTAATTCACTGGTCACTGAGCCCTTCCACATCTGGAGTGGAGCACTGGTGTTTGTTAGACTGTTTGTTGAGGGCAAAAACACTGGCACACTTGGGAGTTCACACTTACATGTATGAGACACGTTGCTGGTTTACACACTGTGGCTAGACTATTCTAACATGACACTGGAAGGAAAAGGAGAAACTAACTACGAGAGGTGGCATCAGGAGAAGCAGTATCCTCCTCTCTGAAAATGGAGAATTTTATGTTCTACCTCCTCCTGTGTGATTAGTCATTTGGAGAACAGCTGTTCACCACAGACTGGGCAGCGTTCCAGCTGTGTGACATGCCCTGATCATCACCCATTTCTGCCTACGCTTCCAGCCTACATGCTTGAAATGTTCATTTTGTCAGCTTTTGGGTTAACAGGAGGTTGGAGCTTGTGTGGAAATGAGATGAGTGTACTTCTGTAACAAACACGACTTCACATTTCATACATCCTTGTTTCAGTTTTCTTCTTTCAGAGGGATTTCAGTTGAGTTAGCAAAGCCAATAAGGGGCTCCCTCAACTTGGGGATCAAGTTGCAACATGAAGGTTTTTTTATTTAGAGGTCCTGGGTTAAATAATCTTCGGCAGCTAAAATAAGACCCGTATCTTTTTTCAAAAAGGTGGGTTTCTGAGTGCTTGAGTTCTGCTGAGTGACTGAAGGAGAGATTCCACAGATAATCTTAACATTTCTGTGTGGTCTCATGAAATTATATCTGTAATCCCTCCCCCCTCCAAGAGGTCAGTACATCATCACATCTTACTCGAAGGGCTTTTGGAAGGGTTACAAAAATAACTTTGTTATACTCACTGAAACGTGACTGACTCAGATGGAAATAAAACCTATGCTAGGGAGCCATAAGAAACAGATGAGTTATGGGTGTCCCAGATTTTGGATATACTATTTGGTCTCTCTTTGCACTTCAAAAGCATTATGTAATTGTCAGAGTGAATCAATGAGTTACGCGCATATGGAGAAAGCTAAAGCAGAAAGGCTAGTTGCTTGAGAGCAAAACCTAAAAAAGCAATAATCCTTTTATTCTTAGTCCCCCCGTAGATGTATTTGACAGTGTTACAGTTTGTTCTCCTCCTTCTTGTTCTAAGGGAGGAGGTTATCTGCTGGTCCCCAGCGCTGTACTCCCACAGCCAAGAGTGGTCTTGGCTCTCCTTTGAGCAGAGGTGCTGTGGTCAGAGCCTGGATGAGGCCCAGCGACCTTGAACCCCTGGCACAGGAGGAGCAGCTTAGGATCCTGCAGGGAAAAATGGTGAGAAGTGTTTCACCCTAGCAGTTGGTTATGTTTTTGATGTTCCCTTGAAAAACAAGGATTAATAAAATAGCAGGAGACTGGCATATTTAGGGTTTGATTTCCCTTGGGTTTAAGTATCTCAGTCATTCAGATACTGCTTCTGAGACCTCCAATATCACTTGGACAATCAGTGCTCAGAGAGAGGAGCTTTCTATTTCCTTCAGCATAAAAGGACAAGAGCTTCCTGCCTAGCTGGTGAATGTGATTAATTGTTGCTTGTCTGTAGTAGAGGAGTTATGGCCTGCTGGCTTTTCATACCGGCTTGTCTGTCTTGCCTCTCCTACAAGGCTGTGAAAATGAGAGGAGGGGAGGATATTGCAGAGTTTATCAGTGTGATGTTGATATACAGTGAAATTCATGTGTATAAATGTACTTCTGCTTTTTAAACTGAACTGCATCCATGTATAAGCAGATTACAGTAAAGCAGGGCTAAATATCTTTTTTTTTTTTTTCACAGATAAGAGTAGTCATGAAAAGTAGATCAGTTTCCAAAACTACTGCCTTGCCAAATGCAACATTTCCATACAGACACCAGTGTGGATCCAGCCCTGACATCCTAACAGTGATGGAACAAAATCATTGTCTTTTAATGCCAGTGTTTATTCTTTGTTCCCTGAGTAGCTGCTCAAGATGTGACTCTGTTGATGGGCATACATCAGGTTTTGTTTAGAAAAATTATATTCTATATTCTCCCTGTGACATGGGCTGGGGAAAGAGCTTCTTAAAACCAGCAGGGCTGCCAGGTTACTGATTTTTTTTTTTTTGACATTTCATATAAAATTAATGTAAAATGATTATGTTAAATAAAAAAGAAACTAGTGCGTTGTTTTTACTTACTTGAAAATAAAAGGGAGACCCTTCAAAAGATTCTCATTATCATCATATGCAATTCTTACTTTTGCTGCTTATTTAAGCACGAAAATGTCCTGATTTTTACACTTATTAGGTACCTGGATTATGCCCCAAGAAGTGTAGGATGGAATCCTAGCTGTGTTATAAGCCTATGTCCAGATAATGATGACCATCATCATCATCATTTTATTTGGCAGCGTTGGGGAAGATAGGACTCTAGTAAGGCATTTTAACACCAGAGCAGGGATCCCCACCAGGGCTCCCCCACTCCAAATTTTTTCTCCTGCTCCTTATTTTTACATTATTATTTTCTTCTTATTCTGTGTGTCCTTAGCCTGCTCCCCTGACAGCCCAGCTGGTACTATTCATAATTGGCAGGCCATTCAGGGTCTAGGTAAAAATAGCTGTAAATTAAAATACGACTGACTGACCACTCTCTCCCCTGCCTTGCACCTTCTGTAGATACTTCCATGTGTGGCACATGAGTGGGAATTACATCATTTTGACCTAGCGAGGTTTTATGCATGCTTTGCAGTGATGGTAAAGAGTACAGAACGTATATGGCTGGTATTGTATACACACAGATCCAATAGTTTGCATTAAAACTTGTGTGGTAGTTATTCCTTTGGTTCGCACTGTCCGTGTTTGGTATATTTTATTCATTTTAATTATTTATAATATTAATAATACATCAATCTTCCTTCTGTTCTGCCCCAGGGGACTGTGTCATGAAAGTTAAAAATTAGGTATGTTATTACTGTATCTGCTAAGCATTAGGAGACTGACTATTCTAGAGAATGATATCTGGAGAGTATACTGATAATTTTAGGTAGCAGTTCACCTATATAGTGAATTGGATTTGAAAGAGGGGTGTGGGGTATCAAGCTATTACAAGCTCTATAACAGCAGCTCTGGAAGCCTCACTGATGGTTTAGTAACAAAACAAGATTAAAAAAGCATTCAAAAAAATCCAAAGCTTACAGTGGTCCCTACCTGTAACAAAACTGATCAATAAAATACTTTTCAAATGCTAATTATTAAGATGAAAGACTAAATAATTAGTCTGTGTAATTATCAACCAATTTTCAGAACTGACTTTACAGCCATTTTCTTTGTTTTGGAACGGACGATGGGCAGAGGGAGAAGGCTGCTATACTGACCCACCCACCCTCACTTCACCGATACATACTGTCAGGTGTAAACCCCACACTCAGAAATAAAGTGTGACAGTCAAGTGTATTCATACTGAATGAATACAAGAGACACTTAGGTTTGACCTGATCTACATCATCCCCTCCTCTGAAAAAAGAAAAGTTCTGGGAAATTTTTGGCATGATTTGGGCCATGATTTTTGTCATGTTTTGCTGACTGTGTGGTGTTTAGATATCTGTTCCTAGCTAATGGGGTGACTTTTTCTAGCAGAAGGTTTACAACAGAGTCTGTGTCCAATGTTCTGGTCTAGCATTTGCACACGGGTCGAAGCTCTCCTAACTCTGTGTTTTGATAGCACTTTTGCACTGATGGCTTTCCTTGGAGCAGGCATCCAATTGCTTTTAAATCCTTTTAGGTCCAGTTGACCCAGGAGAAGGAATTCTTTGCAGGAATTTTCCATTCCTCCTGCATCCATTGTACAAACAAAGTGAAGAACTCAGCCCTGTGAGTGAATTACTGTGTTTGGTATAAATGTCTTTAGACTTCTGGAACTGCAAGATGTGCAGCCAGACTTGTTTTAATTCTCCCTTCCCCTTTCCCAGGAACTGCTGCTCAGAGAAGAGTTTCTGGGATGAGTTTTGACTAGCTGTTATCAGAGTTTTCTGCCTTTACATATACTTTTTTTCATACATGCTTGCTGGCATATTTGTTACATTCACTGGATAATTGCTGTTCTGTACTGCACGGAGACCTTGATCTGCCACTGAAGCAACTGCAGTTCCTGCATTGAAGGTAGAAGCTTCTCTTTGAAGGTTGCCATAAAGCTTCTATTCTTGCAGAAGGTAATGGATTTCAAAGCCACAAGGAAAGCTGTCAGTGGGATCAGGCTGAATATTACCCTAAGGCACATACATATCTTTTTCTTCTCTTTCTTTCTTTTCTTCTTTTTTTTTTTTTTAATTAATTAATTCAGACTAAAGCTTCTCAAGACTTGGAACATTAGGAATATCCTCGGAGTGGATTTGCAGGCAGAGGCTGGTGTGAAGGATCAAAGTTGCATAATAGATTCATTACTGCATGGACCAGCCTCAAAGAACTGAGAGTCATATCACGATGCAGAAGTCGATGATGTTTTGATTTGTTGTGTAATCTATTTTGAATGCCTGTCAGAGCTCTGCTGTGACTGGTTTTGTTGAGCAGTGCTTAATGCATAGTTGGCTGGCTTATTATAAAATTGAAGGCATATATTCTATGTTTGGATTATTTTGAATCAAAAGCCCATTTTAGCATGTAGTTACTGTCACACACATTCCTTGTTGCAGAAGAGGACAGAATTTGAAAATGTGCGCTTTTTGGATGGAAAAAGAGAGTTTGTGTGTGTTTGACAGCAATTCTTCCTACTTCTTTGAAGTGTCCTGAGTATGACAGTGTTACTGGACTGAAACAAAGGGTGAAGAAGGAATTAGTGTTTTGCAGTGACCTATTGTAAAGTTGATGCCTGACTTGTTTTGAGACTTTGCTTCCTTTTACTATTTCTGATGCTGGAGAAACAGACTTAGGTTCTCCCTAGGTTTGTGTTTGGTCTGCAAGCACGCAGCAGCACGTTGACAGGCAGCTGTAATCCAAACACTGGATAGGGTGAACCCAAATGGAGGCTGTACAACCTGAAGAGTTGCCATAGAGGAATGAGGGAAGGGATGTGACAACATGGATGGGATACCTGAATTGGAGGGAAGTTATTCCTATTCCATTACCACACTTCTGCCTCTTCTATATTTTAAGGGGTTGCCCTTGGTCCTGGGGAGCCTGCTGTCTTGGCTGCTATGCTTTTGCTTTTCCTGCATGCTAGGATGCTTGCTGAAATAAAGTTAAGAGCATAAGAGATGGAGGAAATGTGTTCATTCTGTTTGGTAGTGGGTGAATACCTAAACCAACTCCCCATGAACCACCTTCTAGACTCATCAGCTTGCTGCCACACCTTAACTTATTAGCCACACAGAGATTGGTTTATTTACTGTGAGGAAGTCCCCAGAAGTTGTGCTGTGTAGGAAGAAGAGTTTAAATCATTTACATAACCCCTTTCTCACACCCATTGTCTGTTAAAATTATTGTCATCTTTATTCTCTATGAAATATTGAGATCCAACTGAAAATTGTAGCTTTCATAAACTCTTGGTGCAATCACTTTTTCTAGGTTAAATGGTTTATGATCTTTTACCACAGTCTTGTAAACAGGAAAAGCCAGCCTAAAGACAGAAGAGAGATACTAATTAGAGAATGATAGAAATACAAATTTAAAGCAGCCACAGTAGGCCACAGAATTTAAACAAAAGAGCGTCCCTTTTATTACAACCTAAGCCTTAATTATATATCCTAAGTCTTCTATTATATCCTAAGTTTAATTGCAGAAAACAGAGGATGGAAAAACTAAGCCTTCACAGCCGTGTTCGGCAGCAGCTCTAGAATAAGCTTGCCATTAGAGGAGAAAGTAGGAAGCGAGCCCTCCTCAGGAGCACCTAAGAGAGATCAGGACGCTCTAACTTGACCAAGGGGAGACGAGGAGAACCTGGGGCTCCTGCCACCAAGGAATGGGACAGAAGTAAGTTGGTGACTGCAGGCCAGAGCTGGATGCCCCCCTGAAGTAGCTGATAAAGTAGCTGATGGTGAATTATGATTTGGTGATGTGTTTTACTCTTTTATCATTTAAAAAAAATGCTGAATTCTATGTTGGTGATGCGTATTTGTAACAGGATGGCTTAACAGGCTCCCAAATTGTCTGTCAGTCAACAAGAATGGTGTTTTCTTAAGTGTATGTTCAAGGAAATGCTTTTTGGGGGGATTGGTAGCATCAGGTGCTGATTTTACATAAGGAACATTTTGAGGAGATTATGAAAGGGTGCAGAATACAACTCCTCATCAGTTCTCAGTATTCTTAAACAATAGCAAGATTTCTCTCCTGTGTGTGGGAACTCTCCCCTGCAAGCTGTCTCCTGCAGACAGCATCTTTTTGCTTTGTTTTATTTCTTCCCACCCTCCCCAGACTGGCCACTGAGGTGGGACATGTCCTGCCTCAGCTATTGTATGGGGCTGTGATCAGTCCTGTTAGGTGTCTTTTCTTCCAGGCAATCCTAGAATTCATCTGTGGCCCTAGTTGATTTTTGTCTCCAAATACACTGGATTGCCTAGCTTGTCTAAATTGAGTCTGTTCTTGTGAGTGTGTATTAAGTCTGAATAATGAAAGCATCCTTTTCCCTCTCATCTTAGCAAAACAAATAAACACACACACCCCCAGCCTAGATAATCATGGGGTCTTAGGCTCCCCACCCCCCAGTTTATTAACTGAAAATAGATCCCTCAAAGTTTCAAGAGTTAGGGAGGGTTGGTGTTTTTGTGTGTGTGCTTATGTGGTTTCTGAGAAAGAGTTCTTTGCTTTATATTTTGAATTCTTGTTTAAAATAATGTAAAAATCCTATAGAATTTCTGAATAAAATAATTAAATATTTTGCATAACAATATTTTCTAATTACATTTTTTAAAATCTTTGGCTGTTTTACCTGATGTTAAAACACACAAAAAGGAGGTGGATGCTAGTAGGCACTCTATTAAATACTTAATATGTCTTCATGATATCTCAATATTTCAGTGCTTAATATTATCTACCTATGTTATTTCTATAGGTAGAAAATTGTCTTCTATTTTCTCTTTTCTACCGATGAAGTGACGCACAATTAGACTTATCTCTTCAGAACTTCTTTAAAAAGCATCAGAGCCCAAGGTCATGCAAGAATGACATGGTGGTGTCAGGAGCTAAACTTCACTTTTAGGCTTACAGAGTAGACCACACTCCTCTTCCCTCAGCTGAAGTGCCTCCAAGGGGGTTTTGGAAAACTTCATCCCACAAACCAAAATCTTCCTGTGGACACTTTCCCTCTGCTGCTTCCAATGCAATTTTGGTCGAGGTTGGTTGTGATGTTTGTCTATAGCAGCTTGAGTGAAGAAGTCTGGTTCTTAGGGAGAGAGCAGTTAGTGAGAGACTCACAAAAGCGGTGTGTGTGGAAATGGGTGAAGGTCTCTACCTCTGTTTTAAGTCATGGGCTCTGTTCCCAGCTGACAGAGGCACTAGGTAAGTCTCCATGCAATTCCATTCCCAAAGGAGCTAATATGAAACTGAAAGCTTGCTGTCTTTATTCCCAGCTGTCGTTCAAGAAAACAATTTGACTCCATTGCTGCCATCTATTCAGGGTCTTTTGGAGAAAACAGCTGATTCTTTACCCATGCAGCCCTAAAGTGAAGACTTTGGTTTATTGTAGATAAAGAAAATGATAAATTCTTCCATGTTTATATGATACGATTTTCACATCTACAGTATCAAATGTATCTGCAGCTGTGGTATTGCAAAACCTGGGCTATTGTCTTGTATTCAAAGGCCTCTGGTGTTGTTGTTTTTTGTTTTTTTTTTTGGTTTGGTTTTTTTTTTAATGCATTGTTTAGAACTCAGTATGGGATCTCTTTGCCAAAAATACCGGGGTGAAGAGCCTCCCAGCCCTCACCTTGTGAAAGAGGTTTAGAAAGAGCTACTGCTATGTCCTCCTGGTCTGGGGGACACAAAGCAAAGACTGGCTGACAGCTTTGAGAAACAAGAGTGTGTTTCCAGTCTCTATCTCTTTTGCATAATCTGTGATGTCTGAATTAAGTTTCCTGACATATTAACACTTTGAAGCTGAGTTAATATACTGTGTTGTATAATACATTATGTATGACTTGGGCATCAATTGTGTTGGAGCATCAGCAGACACAGACTTGAAAATGTCTCTTTCAGTGACAGAAATCTTAAATAACACTGAAACCAAATTCTGTTGGCATAATTTTATTTTGTATTTCTTGCCCCATTACAACATCTCTTACTGGCAAAACCACTCATGTTCAAGCTATCTAGCTTCCTCTTCTCCCCTCCATGTACTTGTCACAAAGTCCCAGTTCCACATCTTTCATTTTACAAATATTCCCATGGTGCTGCATGGTAATTTTAGTTTGCAACATCAGAAGAGCTAGGATTATGTTAGCTTCGCTGAGCCTGGGCACTATGATGTGAAAAAGAACAATGACGAGCATTAATGTTTATAATAACGATATGCTGCAAAGAAGAGAAGGAAATGGAAAGAAAACAAACCCCACTGTGTCTTTTTTCTTCTTGTATATTCATATTTCATGCTTCCAAACACAGCTAAGATATAGCTTGTTTTATAAGAAGTTGTCTTATAAACTATACATCGGTCTGACATTGGATACAGTATATATATAGGCAAATATGCAGTCTGAGGTTTATTGGTCTTAATATAACTCATCTTAAGCCTGATTACTTTGTTTCAAAATTAGAATCTTAGAACATATTAATTATGGACATATCCCCAGACAACATGGCTGTCCATGGGGGATTTCTGCCCTCAACTCTGATTAGTGTTAATAGGAGTTATCCATGTAAATTCCTGGAGGACCAAAAAGAGAAATAATTTTCTGCTAGTTATATTTTTCTTTTAGGGTATAGACTGGTACTGAAGTGTTCTGGGAGTGAAGGGGTAGAGTGCTTGATAATGCTAGTCTGAAACCTTTCCTCTCTGGGGGGGATTCTAGATCTGATAAAAACATACTACAATACTATACATGACATTGTATATTTTTAAGTTTATATATAAAGCAATGGTCCTTTTTGTTGGGTTGGGGTTTTGTTGTTGTTGTTTTCTAACCTCAAAAAGACACTAGTGGCGTTTGTTGTTTGTTTTTCTTTTTTTTTTTTCTGGAAGCGCTGGGCTGAAGAATGCTAGTATTATACAAATAATGTCTACGTGACCTGGTGTTGTATGCACTAATTATCCACTTGTCATGACTCTCCCACCTTGGATTACTCAGGAAAAAATAATCTAATTTGGAATTAGCAACAGGAACCATTTGCAGACAGAGGGATGGCTTGTGCTAGTAGCTAGATAAACTTAAAGATTATTGGGCCTGTGTTCACTGAGGCTTCTGGGCTCTAGCATAAGCTAAGCATACAATAATTAAAATACTTCCTTAGTGATGGAGAATTTACTGCAGCTTTTGACAATTCATCTCAGTAGCTAATTATACTTAAAGCGTGCTTTTTATCTCCAGATTGAGCTTGCAAATATTGGATTCTGTTGTGTGTCTGCCTACTAATTTAGCGTCTTCTGAAATATCTTCTTCTTGTCTAGACCCTTAAAGATTATAATCTTCTCTTTGAAGCAAAACACATTTAGTTCAGTGCCTCATTGGAACGTGCCTTTTATTTTCCAGACCTAAATCATTCTTGTTACTATTCTCTGCCCTCTTTCCAAGTTTATTTATTTTTATTTATTTATTTTAATTAAAGTTATTGTAGTGTAGTTTCCGCTTGCCTGCTGTGTTCACTGTGATGTTATGGTTTGCTGGGCTTCATTGACATTCACGCCTGTGACTGTCCCTAGCAAAGCAAGTAGTACAGATCTTCGTGCCTGCTCTCACGGGAGAGAGGTCTGATGCCCTTGATGAACTGATGGAAAGAGCAGACAGGTGTTATCCAGAATCCAACCTGTTTTATTGTCTAACACCATTCAGAAACTGTACCCAGAAATAAAGCAGGATCTCTTCCAAATGATCGTGTCTATTCTTAGCAAAAGCTCAATCTTATGATCGTCATGGTAGACCCATGTGATGGGAGGGCTGTGTTCCAGGGGTGAGGTGATAATGCATGCATAATGTGGATGGGGGCCACCTCAAGGAGGAGAAAACATGGCTTTCTGGATATAGAAAGGAAAATCATAAGTTGTAACATTGTAACATTCTTGTTATTTCCTCTGCTTTGCAGTCATCGGCAGGGTAGAGGTACTGTTACCCAAAATAGTAGTAACACAAGAAAAGTAATTCTGTCATTTATGTCAACCTGCTCTCTGCAAAGACTGCAAATGAAACTCTGGGATTACACAAATGATGATGATTTCACAGGTGATGGGTAAGCGAACAGATCCAAGTAAGAAAAGTCATGGGCTTTTCACAAAGGCAGCTCAGAAGCTGACCAACCTCGCTCAATTGCATCTGAGTCCTGCCAGCCCAGCTCCCGTGGTCTGGAATCTCTTGACTTGGTTTATTCTTTTCCCTCCTGTCTTTCCAGAGTAGTTGAAAATTTCCTTTTTTTGTATCACTCTGTTAAGAAAAAAGAAGGAAAGCCGTGTGTGTGTGTGTGTGTGTTTCCTCTATCATATGGAAGAGGAAAAAAAGGAAGAGGAAAAAACTAACCACAGAGGCACGGGAAGAGGCACATTGAAAATATGGTGGTGATGGAAAATAACTGTGATCCCTCTGTTTGTGGATAATTTCTTTCAAACAGGCTGTGACAAACACTTGTTATGTCTGAAGATAAATAAAATATACTTCAAGTATTTGTTTTATTCCAGTTACATATGAAGAATTGTTCAGGAAATCTTTACTGTCTAATCTTCTTTGCCACTCCGTATTGTTATGACAACACAGACACAATGGAGCATTACCAGGATCTTCTAGTAGCTCTCTGTTACTAGGTTTTGTTACAGTAAATGCATATGTGCATCTTCAGCTTTTAATTCTCGTACAGAAATTATTTAAGTATCTTATTTGCCCCCTTTCTTGAGGTTTTCGTTTGGTCCTTATTTAGGTAGATTTCTGTTCCTGGTCAAAGTTTTATTTTATTAAGGACTAACAAATGGATGGTGCACAAATGGATCTAGGCCTTGAATATCTTCTCTATGAATTTGTTGTGCTGAGTGTGTTAGAACAAATTATGGTGAAATACACAGAAGCCAAGCACTGACACTGCTCTGGAGTAAAACCTGTAGCAAAAAGCTATACAATTTTGAAACATCCCATGATACTTTCCTAAAGTAGGGCTGTTGAGTGTGAGTGGGCTAAAGCCTTCCTACTGTTTTATTTTTTTTATCTGATTTGTTAAATAAGGTTGAATGTTGCTGCAGGCTGAAATATTGTATCAACTCAAGACATGATCTCTGCGAAGACAGGCCCCAAAACATCACCCAATTTCCATAATATGCTCTGGTTATTACAACTGAGTTGGTCAGAAGAGAGCACACCCCAAATATCCACCATATTCAGAAGGTGCATTAAGTCTAATATCTTTTTTTGGTACTTTTTAATAGTTACTGTAATCCTTTCAAGGAGGGTGGTGGGTTTTATTTTTTTGGGGAGAGGAAGGTGGAAAAATACCCCTCACACCATGCTTTAAAGCTTCGTTAACAAAGAACTTTACTCAAGGAGGAGATGTTAATGAGTAATGAAACAAAGGCCCTGTTACAGAGATTAAATGTGCATGTGTCCAAGTACAAAGTTCGTGTTGCAAAGTGCAGCTGTGGCTCTGCTGGCAGCCCCGTGGCCGTCCCTGAGCCCCGGGTTCAAAGTCTGCCCGCTCTCCCGTCGCAGTGCTGACCGGGGCAAGGGCTGGCCGAAGTTCAGGGTTCAGTGGCTGAAGGCTGGCTGGCTCTGTCTGCCGCCCTATCTGACACGCTCAGGATAAGCCATAGTTAGTTTAAGATTATAAGTACAAACAACAAAAACTTCCCGTTCTCTTTTCTGATGTGTCAGATTTCATTAAAGAAGAAACGTTTTGGAAGGAGTCGCTGAACTGTTTAAAAATAATGTGCTGTATAATAGAACGACCTAACAAAACCCCACTGAAGGAGCAGGCTAGGAAAATGATGCATGCAGGAAACAGCACCTGCTTGTGTTCTGCTTCCTTCTGAGATTTATTTAAGTGAAGAAAAATAAAGTAGAAGTAGTAATTCTCTATATGCAAAGAGATAAAACTGAACTCTTTAAAAAATAAAATAAAAGAGAGAAGCTAGTCCATGTGTTTCCTTTGTGTCGCGATAACAGTGTCCCTCACTGTGGCGGTGAAAAGAACTTAGTATGTCTGCATATCCTGCTTTCAAATCCTCCTTTTTCTCCTCCTTCAAAGGCTTTTTACCAAGCTAACCTCAACTTTCTTATTCAGAAGGGCTGCAAACCCCACCTGTGCTGCTTTTTTGATTAGCTGCGGCCGTATCAAAGGCTGCGCTACCGGAGCACAGATCCTGAGTGGGAATGGAGACTGGTGGCTGAGAGCAAAGGCTGGTGTAAACACCCTTGGAGGAATTTATATTTCAGGCAATGCTGTAGCTGTATTACAGATGGAGAAAAGTTTCCTATCTGTTGCCTCATCCTTTCCAAGGAAAGGATGATAAACCGTGGCTGGTAAAGTCACCAGTGCTGAGTACCCACAGTGTGCCACGAGTCTGAGCAGATTGCTGTCATCTCACTTCACTGAAAGGAACACGGATGTTCAGAAAACTTTCTTAGGCATCAGAGGTCTGCTTCATTTGTGTCACAGCTTCTGTTTCTCCGGGTTCTGTAAATCTAACCATTGACAGCCACAAGTAAAAACAGGATGCAAGGAAGGGCTATAGTAACCAAAAACGTGTTCTGGACCAGAAGTTTTTTGTGTTTAGATATGACGATTTTTTCCCTTCCTGCAAATATTCATGAGTCCATCAAACACCAGAGGAGCCTTTGTCTGATGAGTTAGTCCTATCCTTTGGTTATTAACCTGGGTCTAATCTTCCACTTCTGAGTAATGTACCTGAAAAGGTAATAGAGACCAAACAGGAGCCCACGGAGCTACAGTGATGACCACTCCAGACCACAGCTTGTAAGGGTTCAGATGGGCACAGGAGCTGATTAGTGCTGCAAAAAACCAAACCAAACCAAAAATACCAAAAAGGCAGTCAAGGTCAAAAGATCCAAAATGTGTTGTAATGGCTGAACACTTCCTGGGAGGACATGGGGAAGGAGAAATAACAGGAACTGCACCTCTGCTGTCCCATTCCTGTTCTGGACTGTGGAAACTCAGGAGTATTCAGGATTTGTGTGGGGGTTTTTCTTGGTGTTTTTTTTTTTTTTTCTATCACTCTTTGCTCTCTCCATGCAACCACTGTAATACACAGATAAAGTCATTGAGACTACTAGTAAGTAGTGACACTGGCAGTGCATATCCATAATTAGTTAATTTGGTCTGCACTGATGCAAATCCCTGACACAGCAGCACCTGGGAGTAACAACTTCTGATGCTCCCACTGCCCAAGTTCCACCCGAGTCTGTTTGTCACGTCTTTGGCATCTCTTAGCTCGAACCAGCCTTGTAATCTTTGTTTCCTACGAAACTCTGACTAGTGCCACTGCTCTCCCCAGCACTGTAGACTACTGAAAACATGCAGAAGGTGAGGAGAAGATGATGTAATTAACAGGTGTACAACCCATACATTGCTTACTGCACTCATAGAAGTTCTTCAGATGGTATAGCTCTGCTGACTGGGAACTATAGATTTGAGCCTTGGCTTGCCTCATCCAAAAAGATGACCCTGTCAGTCTACTGCGGTGTGGGCTTCTTTCATTCTTGTCTCTTGGTACTGACCACATTTTATTAATAATGTATTTGTAGGGGAAGGTGTAATGGGAAGAAGGGAGAAGAGTCTCTGTAGCCCTGTGGTTAGAAAGGTTGCATGGGTTAGGATGGTAGGCTGAAGTTCAGGTACATAGTCCAGATCAAGCAAAGCAGGAACTTGGACCAGGTTTGCAAGGTAGCAACTCTCCTGGTTGTTTGCTCCGCTGAAGTAGATGGGTGAATGATTTTATCTCTCCCTTTCTTGCCTTCCCCTCCCCCCGTTTTCATCACAGTCTTCTTTCCCATGTCACCTGGATTCAGTTAGAAAGACAACAAACAGGAAAATTACTTGCAGCTCAAATTATTTTTTTTTTGGGTGTATCTGCTTTTGCTTAAAATTGCTTATTTCCTTTCTCAGCAAATAGTTTGAGAATCATCCCACCTGTTGCCTACCTCAACCAAGAACCAGACTCTGGAGTAGGACTGTGCAGGTGCTAGTTGGCTGCAGGTCTGCTGGGATCCTAGTACTGAGAGACCCAACAGGTACGTAAAAATCAGAGTTTATTCAAGGGGCTGAGGCCCTTAGAGAAGTGCTACTGCTCTGTGCCTCTCTCCGGGGAAAAAAAAAAAAAAAAAAATCCCAGGGAAAGTGTGTGTGAATGCAGATATGACTTGCAGGCTTTTTTTTCTTGAACAAATAAGGATCTACTAAGAATTCCCCTAAGCATCTGTGCCTGTGAATTGTTTTCTTCTCTTCTGTTTACACACTTCACAGCCCGTTTTCTGATCCCTTCAGGTAAGGCTATCAGAAAAGCCCTTCTTCAGTCTAGTTTCACTCTTCTCATGTAAATTGAGATGTCTTAAGAAAATACAGAGGAATTTCCTTTGGCAGGAATACTGGAAGAAAACAAAGAATAGGGCAAAATATGATTGGTACAGCTGCTCTTGGGCTGGGGGTTTTTATTTGTTTCTGATTTTTTGGTTTGGTTTAGTTTGGTTTGGTTTTGTTCTGCACTTCAGAAATTTTCTTTCCTGAATCTGTACTGCATTACAGCCTTGTCCACACTGGAGTGTTAGTGCAAGAGAGCTGGTCTGCAGCTGAAGTTGTACTGCTTTATTCTGCTGGTGTAGTTAAGGCAAACCCTCCACTATCTCTTACTTCTTCCTACAGCAGCCTGTGTTATATTAGTCAGATGGTGCTTGTACAGACAGTTATGGTGCTCTGTAAGGCAAACTGACATCTATTATTTTATGTCATATTTATGCAGGAAAACTTTGTGCACTACGACTTTTAGTAATACTATTGCTTAATTTTCAAATTCAGATTTCAAATAAAACAAAAATGTATTCTGGTTAAATGTTAAAAGCGGAAGAGGTATCTAGGTAGCTCGCTACTTTATATGTTGGTAGTAATGAAACTAATACACCTTCACCTAGAATAGTGGACACACATTACAAAATTAGGAGGAAAGAAAAAAAATGAAGTTATTTTTATAGTTATACATGTATTTGCTATGTAAGAACTTTGAAAAACTTCTTTGAAAGAGTTGTTGAAAAAGTAATGTTTTTTCCTTCTATTCAGGTTGAATATTTCACTGGAAAAAACCTCATTTTTTTGCACTTCAACCTATAGCACAGCCTACTCTACGTAAAATAATGATTGAAATGTCTACTTTAAAAAAAGACCAACAAAAAACCCCCCAAAAACCTCAACCCTGAGTAAAATCATCAAATTCGCTTACAACCTGTTAATTATGGCATAATATTGGTGAAAGGTTCAAATCTTTATTATGAAAAGACCTTGTTCCTTTTAATCTTCATGTCTGACATAAGATTTTGTACAAAAACACAGATACGTATCGCTTCTGTGTTGAGTGGAAGGTTCTGCACGATCTCGTCTATTGTCAGGATCTGGGGTCTTGTTTGCCTTAATTAAGGATGAAGCTCTGTAGTTTAATGTGGAGACACTGATTTTAAATTCAGAGTTCAGATCGTGGTATAAGCTTTTGGTTTACTGGGATCTCAAGTTTGAAAAAAATCTCAATAAACTGCCATCTAACGTGGGAGTGATTTAAATATTGAATGATATTTTGATGGAAAATGAACAAAAGTAGAAGGCTATTTAAGAGTTAAATCAGAATTTATTGCTTGCCAATGCTTCTTTTAGCTTATTCTTCCCTTCTGTAAGTCACCCTCACACTCTGGGATTGATCCTTTGTTCCCGCTCTTGTTCCCCAAAGCGCTTTCTGCTCGACTATCAGTGCAGACGTGTAGTTTTCATCTGTGGAGAATTTTCTAACTTTTTAGTCATAACTGAAAATTTATGTGCTAAGTTCAACTCAATGAATTACATGACAAATCTGCAGCAGTGCAGACGCCATCAGGGAGACAGAGAGACTGGCTGTCTGTCTTGCCAAGTATCTCAGCAGTCCTAGGACAGAATAAGCTGTCTAATGGCACGGCGTGTGTGACAACCAGACGTGCTGACTTTTTGATATATCCATGTACAAAGTTCCTTTTAAAGCTTTTGTTTCCGAATGAGAGTTTGACGCAGCTGGGTATATACTGTGCTTTCATATCTGTTGGAGGTGGAAGAGGGAAGGGAAAACATTAGGGCATCTCAGTACCTTATCAGCCGTGCTGGTAGGTGGTGTGAAGATTAAAAGGAAGGAGCAAGTGTACTCCTCAAAGCTTTTAAGGTGTGTGCCTGCATGTGTAGGGTATGTTCCATATTTCAACGTAAATTATCGCTAATTAGCTTTTGCTTGTTTACATGAATTGAACTTAGACCTATATACTATATACTATTTTAGTATATTTATTTATGTGTCAAAACTTTGTGGTATTTTTCATGCTAAATGTATACCATCACCATGCTTTTATTTCCTGTGGTCACAAAAACTTAATTCCTAGTAAGCAGATGAATTGTTTGCTTTTCAGACAAAATAAGAATATACTCTTTGAAAATGTATTATAGCATGCTCTGGTCTGTCTGAGAGACTGGTAGGTGCACATTACACAAACAACGGGTGTTCAAATTCATTTCTATGGCTAAAATAGCATTTGTTGAAACGTGTATAAGGATCTCTGAGAAAGTGTGAAACATTTAAAAATGTGTCTGAATTTTTTATTCATATCCCATTTAAGTAGCTCATTTTTAAATAATAGTGAAATTGTTGTGGCTTAGTTGGTTTCAGTTTTTATTGGCTGAAGAAATGGAGACAAGATACAATAATTCAGTTATGTGCTAAGATGTATTTTATTTTCTTTTTTCCAGAAAAAGATCCTTGAATTAAATATAAGCCAATTGATTTTTCATGGATTTCATCTGAGTCACAAGCTTTAGGTCAATAAACTTTGATTTCTTTTTTCAAAATATCAAATCAATTTATGTGGAGGATGGAGTAAAGGTTTGAATTTTAGTCTCAGATTTCTATCTTTAGTATGTTTTTGGAGTGGATTCTTGTACTCTGAAACATTAGTGATGCAGGTCTTGTTTACTCTGACTAGTACCAGTAGTAAGTCATAGCTGTGCATGACTGCCCTGGTGAAACAAAACTGGTGGTGGGGAGGGCATGCCTGTAGAAGAGAGGAAAAAACCTGAAACAGCAATTTAGGAAATTAGCCGGCCACCTTCCTTGTAACAAAATGATGCTGGCAAAAAGGCTTTAATTCCTATCTTTCTTGATGGATCTGTCTTCTGTGGAATTCAGCAGATGCCTCTGGGTACAGTCAGTGGGTTCAGCTTCTGTGATAGGGTGTTCATGTTTTCCCAAAACTAAATAGGCATTAGCACCTGAAACTCTATGTGTATGCAGAAGGGATATGTGTATTTACTTTCATTCCTTCCCTTTGCATGTAATAAAAGTAGTTTTCACATAGAGGAGAAAAACATTGTTGCAGTTTAAGCATCTTGCCTCTGATTACCATCAGATTTTGTTTTTCTGATGTTTTTTGTGTTTATGTTTTGGGGTTTTTTTGTGTTTATGTACCTCTTTTTTTCCCTTCTTTGACATTGATTTTTGTGGCAAGGAGCTAATATAAAGAAAGTGGTTCTTAAAAACCCATCCCATATTTCCTAAGCATCAGCTCAGTGAATCTCCCTTTGAGCTGCAAAGCCATTCTGATATTCAGGATTTTAGCCAAGGCAACGGGGCAAAACCCTTCTGTTGTGCAAAAAAAAAAAAGGAAAAAAAGAAAGCAAGGGACTTTTACTGATCAAGCAGACATGATAGGACCTTGGCATATGAAAAACTCTGATGTAGTAAATCAAAGCAGGCTGTCTTGAGTGTAGTAATATTTTTATGCTAATAAATTAATGTCATAAGTGATTTGTCAATAAGATGCAGAATATGCTGTGAAGGAAGTCAGACAATATTTTTCTTTCATGTAGAAAAATAGTGTGAGGTCATAGCAAAATCCTCGACATGATTTTTTCCAAGAAAGATGTTGATGGTCTGGCCCACTGCACAATATTTGCATATTTAAATTCTTATGTGCCTAAGACATCTTATATACCTAGGCTAGATTTAACCATTTAGAAGAGTTTAATGAGAACTGTTATGGTAAGGAGCTGCACTGCTGTAGTGGAGAACACTCCAGTCCATGGATGTGCAGCACTTCTGAAGCAGTGGCTCCAAAACTTGCTTGAGCAGAGCTATACCTGCTGGTAAGGAGAAGCTCATGGCCCATTCCACCCTCTCCTCCTAGAGAGGTACCTCACAGCTGTCACTTTCAACAAGAACTGCATGCCCAAGTAGCTGAGGCAACAAGGTCTGCCCACCACCCTTCCCTCATACGCCCCCAAACCATGCCTTTGTGTCTCACCAACACAGGCTCTCCAAACCGTCATGCTAACCTGGTGCAGACAAGAAGTGTTGGCCCTCAGCCATGCACAAAACAAGTGTTCTGTTTAAAGGGATGTGAGGCACCAGTCCTGAGGAACCAGGGCAAGGAGAAATATGAACCTGGGCCTGTGATGGTGCACTAAAGGGTATAGTCCGGTCCTGTATCACTCAGCTGCTGGGCTGGCTGCTCCTGGCAGTGAGCAGCCCCATCTGTGTACTCAGGCAGTAGTCCTTCATGCTGGTCACTGTGTCAGTCCTCAGAAAAGCCATCCTTCAGGTTCTACTGTCACGAATTCTCAGGCACACCAACTCTTCTAACTCCAGTTGCAGGAAATTCCTTCTTCGCTTCCCTTAGATTTACTTTTCCATCTGTAGTCAGTTCACTTCCATCCTTCAACCATCTGAATCTAGAAAACACTACGTGCTGACTGGGAACTGGCAAAGCAGAGACTCCTTCCCCAGAACCTGGTGCAGTCCAACATGCCAGAGACATGTTTCCTTTTCAAAGTATTTTTGTATTCCCAATTAATTTTGTTCCACAAAGAATCTGCTGTTTTTGTTGAGAAAGCTGCACTCGGAAGGACTTGGGGAGTTACTGTGTCCCTGAGTGTGCCGGGCCTTCATTTCTCCTAGTCCTTGCACAAACTGTTCAAGGATGGAGAGCTGCACTCTCTGGTGTGCTAGGAGTCTTGCAGAGCAAAGCCAGGATGAGGGTTACCAGGCATAGGTAAAGAAAAGTTTTCATTGGGGAAATCCAAGGGGCCAGGGTTTATTCTTTATCGTTTGGTCTGTATTTTTCATGCCAGGTCCTATTGCATACAACCTTCTTACACTGCTGCTTCATGCATACACAATTACAGGTGGAAGTCCAGTCTGAACATTTGGCACCACTCTCTGCAGCGATGCTAAGGAAAAAATCTTAGGAAGGTCAGAGGCTTATCAAAACTCCAAAGATTCATTTTAGTGCAACATTGATCTGTTTGTTTTAATTCATCCCTGCTTTTAACAGATTCAGAAATTTGCCTGTTAGTAAAGAGTTTAAAAGTGGTATGTGGATTTAATGCCTCTGGAACTTGCTGATCAGCAGGAGCAACAGTAGCCTTCTGTTCATCTACCTAGCAGGTATGATAATGAGAAAAGAGTTTCCATCTCTCTCAACATCTAGACAGTTTGGAAGGGTAGAAGGCTAGCTTATTTGCCATATTTTTCATGGAAAAATTTTCTGCAGCTGCAATTATCTTGATACAACAAGACAGTCTATTATCAGCATTGTTTTACTACTCATTTGGATATTCTTTTAGATATGTGTAAGGTATGTGAATATTAGCTTATTCCAAGAGATTTTTAAGCTTTTACCCCTCACTTTCAAGTCTTCAGGACCTCTTCTCAAAATCACAAGTGTCAAAGAGGAATGCATTTAACCCAAAATTTGTTGTAAGGCTAATCATAGTTGTGATTCAGAGATAGAGATTCTTGTATGCACTCACCCTCTGACAGACTGTATCTACTATATAAATGGCTGTTGGGTTTGTGAGAAACTAGGTGGAACTCTCTGCTAGCTAACAGTGCCTGTTGGCTAAGGCACACTGTGTGTGTACCAGCACTGAGCTGGTAGATGGCTGTCCCCTTTGCAGTGTCCCCTTCACACAGATATACCGACTGCCTTCTCTTCACATTACCCTCTGTAGTAATCTGGGATAGGACTTACTCTGCAGTAGTAAATCTGGTTCTCTAGAGTTTGGACCTATTTTTAAGGGGTTAGCCAGAGCACATCAGCCAGCAGCTCAGAAGCAGGTCCCCGAGGCAGAATCCCAGCGCATCCCTTCTCACATGTCATACTGTACATTTCCAGAGCCACCTCTGGATTGTGCCCTGCAATTGTAATTTCTTCTTCTGGGTTTCTGATTTCAGCTCGTGATTCCTGGGCAGATGCTTATTCCTATCTCTGGCTGCTGACCCTTGGTTTGACTTTCTGGTTCCTGAGTTTTGGCCATCAACATTCATCTCCTTTCCCAGTTCTGGACACATGCCCTAACCTTTGGGCTGAATAGCCCATGCTCTAGTCTGCAGTCCTAGAAGGCCACCAGGTCATCTGTGGGAGACTGTACTCTAATTTATTCAATAACAAATAAAATCTAGCAGATAAGCTAATTTTTTTATGACAACTGCAGCTATTTATTTGTAACCTGGTCTTCTGTTAGCATTTTGCTAGAGTGCTAAATGTGAAGTTTTCCTTACGTTTAGTTATATTGTGCTTAATGGCCATTCTTTGGGGAGATATAATCATACCTCAGCCAGGGAGTGAGGAAACAGAACAGTCAGCCTGTAAACAAATTTCAAATTGGTGGCTAGAAGTCTGACAAAGTACACTAGAAAAGGCAAGGGTGTCAGATGATTAAGAACTTGGATTTCATTTCATATATGAAATACTGTAAATATTATTGATATACTGTGCACGTGGTCTGCTCTTTCATCTGGGAGTTCATAATGACATTTCATCACACATGACATAAGAGTGTAAACATACACTCAAATGCAGTCACGCAGACCTGTTATATTCTCATGACTGAAATTCACTGGATGAAAATATGAGATATACAGTTGACAAAGTATAAAGGAAAATTTCAAGATGAAAGAGGAAGAACTGAAGCTTATAATGTGTGCTAATGTTCAGGTGGGAGAAGGGTCAGGTTGCTTTGGCAGGAGAATTAATGGAGAATGAATACAAAGCTGAGTTGTAAAACAAACTTATGTTAATACTTAATCAGCTACAAGTAATACAGAATAGGCAGTAATGTGGATCTGAATGAAAATAAAACTGCTTTTATATATACTATATACGTTTGTTTATACACAACGATTGTGTAACAGTGTGGTGTGCTGACCCTGGCTGGGGGCCAGGTGCCCCCCAGAGATGCTCTGTCACTGCCCTCCTCAGCTGGGCGGCGGGGAGAAACCACAACTAAAGGCTCTGTGGTTCAAGATAAGGGCAGGGAGGGATCACTCACCAGTTACTGTTATCAGCAAAACAGACTCAACTTGGGGAAATTAGTTTAATTTATTACCAATCAAATTAGAGTAGGATAGTGAGAAATAAAACCAATTCTCAAAACCAGCTTCCCCCTATCCCTCCCTCCCAGGCTGAGCCTTGCTCCCAGTTTCTCTACCACACTCTCCCCAGCAGCTCAGGGGGATGGGGAATGGTGGTTGTGGTCAGTCCATCACACATTGTCTCTGCAGCTCTTTCCTCCTCCAGGGAGGAATCCTCACACTCTGCCCCTGCTCCAGCATGGGGGCCCTCCCATGGGAGACAGTCCACCAACTTCTCCGACGCGAGTCCTACCAACGGGCTGCAATTCTTCGTAAACTACTGTGGCATGGGTCCCCTCCATGGGTGCCATCCTTCAGGAGCAGCCTGCTCCAGCCTGGGTCCCCTGCGGGGTCACAAGTCCTGCCAGCAAACCTGCTCCAGCTTGGGCTCCTCTCTCCATGGGGCCACAGCTCCTGCCAGGAGCTTGCTCCAGTGTGGGCTTCCCATGGGGTCACAGCCTCCTTCGGGCATTCCCCTGCTCCAGTGTGGGGCCCTCCCTGGGCTGCAGGTGGGTCTCTGCTCCCCTGTGACCCTCCATGGCTGCAGGGCACAGCCGGCCACACCATGGTCTGTACCAGGGGCTGCTGGGGAATCTCTGCTCTGGGGCCTGGAGCACCTCTTTCCCCTCCTTCTCCACTGACCTGGGTGTCTGCAGCATTCTTGCTCTCTTATCTCTCTCTCTGCTACAATTTTTTCTTCTCTATTTTTTCCCTCTTTTTAATTACATTACCCCAGATGTGCTACCCCCTGTTGCTGATGGGCTTGGCCTTGGCCAGAAGTGGGTCTGTCTTGGAGCTGGCTGGCATTGGCTCTGTCAGACAAAGGGAAAGCGTCCAGCAGTTTCTCAAAGAAGCCACCCCTGTAGCCCTCCCCCACTACCAAAACCTTGTCATGCAAACTCAATAGAAAGAGACATTTATATACACATCTCAACAGAAAAACTAAATAAAATCCACCCATATCTTCCAATTTTTATTTTGCTTATCAGTAATTCAGGGATAAAACACTCCATGTTGATGCAATATTTTTGCTTTGTAATGTTTTGATGGAGTTAGGTATCTAAAATCACAGTAATATATGATCCATCCATCCTGCTTCTATTTCAAAGTATGTGACAGTTGTCAATCAAGGAAAAGCATACCGGTTATTTGGCTTGAAAAACTAACTAACTAGCCTAAAAGCAAGTTAGAGTCCATTGTTCATCAATGTTTCATGGAAATATGAAGATTCCTTTATTTTAGAGCTTAAATCAAGACCTATTGATATGGAGACACAAATTAACTTTTTTATTAAATTACACAAACATGCATGCTAAGCCCCTCTCCTTCTGCCCTTTGACAAGAGGAACTGTCCTTTACTAGAGTAATTTTCATGGAAATACATGTTTGTTTATTTTTCTGAAGCAGGCTAACTCAGATAAGGGATAGCAGGATGTTTGTGGAATACAGGTAAGGGTGAGTCGTTGAGGGTCCCCTTTGCTTAGTGTTAAGTGAAGAGGATGGTAGAAGAAGCAAGTGTAGTGTATTACTTTGGTGTCTTTCTTCCAAATCTGTCATGTACATTAATATGATTTTACATACTTTTGTTAAACTATCAGTTCAGAGAAAGAAATCTGGTGAAATAAATAACTTCTTCAATTTGTTGTTCAGTTAGTATTTGTTGGTATAAGAAGCCAGGGCAGAAGAGTAGGGCATAGCTTTTATCTAAACTAAGAATTTTTACTCGGTGTAAAGCTCTTTAATGGAAGTGCCTGTGAACTTGTGTGACATTCACCATGTGTAATGACATCTGTTTTTTTTTTCTCCAAATGAATTAAAAATGGAAAGTACTTCCAGTACTTCTTGGTAAGTACCAAGAAGTCAGATCCCTTGGTACCACAGAGGTTCTTTCTTCATTAGAGGCAGGTAGTTTCCATTATTCATATTGGGTAGCATTTCATTTAAAGTCCCACCATCTACTTAAAGAGCACGATATTAATGAGAGATGTTACTGGAGTGCTGTCTTTTAATTTGATATTGTTCGATCCAGCTGTTTTAAAATTTCAAAGAATAAAGCTTCCATTACCTTACATCGGAGAAGATTTTTATAGGCAAGAACATCTAATTCTTGTCGAGTTTCCCTTGATAGCCAATTGCCGTTCCTAAATCTTCACCATTTACTTCTAGGTTAATCCTCTTGCTTCACTTTCAATAATTTCCCTGAATCCTTGATATTGATACATTGCAGTTAGTTATATACAGGTATTTTTCATACTACTCCCATCCACTTAGCTGGTGTGCAGCCAAGTAATACATACTTAGCACTTTTAATTTTGCCTCATAAATCAATCATTGTAGCTCCAAAATCAGTTACACTTTTTTTCTTAAACCATCATTCAATACAAAGAGTCCATTATGTATGTCTGTGAATAATATATTAATTGTGTGGTTTAAATTTGTAAACATTGTTACACAATTAACTTCATAAAATTGCTCACTTTGAAAATTGTACAACTACAATTTCTACAATAGTAGCTGCAAGATGACAGCATTAAGCTAAGCACTGTCACTCTGAATTGTCACTGGTAAAGCAGAGGCCTCTTAAGTGTGCAATTATGACAGCGAGAAAGTGTATTCCTTGTTACAGATTTATTCCTTTAAGTACTTTTTCAAAGGTTTTCACCTTGTTTTGCATTGCCTTTAACTAATGGTGTAAAGCAGGATTGCTTCAGTGAATGGCTTTATTACAAAAAAATATCAGTAGATAAAAAAAAAAATAGATTTTTTTTCTCCTTTTTGCTGTTCTGTATTCTCTACAAGGTTGTTTTAAAAAAAAAAAAATCACTTCCCTACTGATTTTGCTCTATTGCTCTTGGCAAACTCTGTTCTTTTTCTTTTGGGATGGAGGTAGGGATGAAATGAATAGCAGGATCTACAAGAAAAGAGAATACAAATCAAAACTAAAAAGAAAAATGTTTATATGTTGATAATTATTTGCTGCAAGTTAGAAGACTAAACTGAGATCCAGATTCCATAGGCTAGACAGAGTACTAATGTCTCTAAGGAAGGT
>NW_010246897.1:52826-66469 GCF_000690775.1 Eurypyga helias
TATTACAGCGTGCTTAGATAAGGCAGAGTTGGCATTACCGTTCATTGAGATCCAGGGTACTGAGGTTCAAAAAGACGAAGCAATTTGTCCGGTATTACAGAAGTCAGTAGGAGAATCACGAGTGTAAGCTCCTGCCTCCCAGCTGAAGCCTATCTGCAAGACTCTATTTATTCTATAATCTGTTTTTATGCTCTTATCTATTTAATCTTCCCCTCATACCAATTTTTATAAGTATGTCTCCACAGAGAACTCCGGCATAAGAAATGTTTCTGCGGATGAACCCTGAGGTTTTATAGTAACACTGTATAATCATTACGTGGGAGGTACTCGGACTTAAAATGGTGCAAATTACCATTAGAAGCAAATAATTTCAGTGCAAGAAAGTAAGGTTAGCTCTCTGCTTATTGCTGCCTTTCCATCCTTCACCATCAACAGCAGCCGCTCCTACAGCGTTACATAACGTTACATATGTTTAGCCAGATTGCTCGCTTCTGCTGGGGGAGCAGGGAGGGGCACAACAAACAGCCCCCTCCCCCAGCTTCCTTCTGCTGTGATGGGGAGGAAAATCCCAAGGAGTCCCACTTGGGATTTTCCTGTATCCCTTCCCAGGCATGAGAAAATTTGGTATGGGCTCTGTGCCCCCGTGCATGTACATATGCGGTTGTGGGCAAAGCCCAGGGATGCTGACACTCCGTGGGGAGCCCTCGGCTCTGCTCCCCTTTTACTCAGTGATGCTGCTAAGGAAAGGCTGTACCAACTCCTTCCTTAGCCTGCCCCATGCCTCTCCTGTCAATTTTCCCATCACTGTTATTCCTCTCCAGATAAAGGGGACGGGTTAGCACTGCCCTCCTGTCATCAGGTATCGGCACACAAGGGCTGTACGGCCAAAAGCAGTGTTTTACAGCCATCCTTAGCCTTCGCTGCGTACAGAAAAACTAGGGGGAAGTTATGCCCTGGCTTACAGCTGTGATATAGAAATACACTCAAATGAAAGCCCAGACCTGGAATAAATGTGTTTGGTACTCTGCTACTGAAAGTAAAACACAGCCACTCACTGTTCAGCGCAGTGTACCAGTTATTTCACAGGTTGGTTGAACTGAGGATTCCACCCCTGCCTAATTATATTGTATGTGGAACTCCAAATCTGCTACAGTTCCAGATTTATAAAAGAGAATTATATAGAATATAGGCCTATTAATTTTACAATCTAATTTCTGATTAGATTTTACAGCACCTCTGACGAACTGCATAGATTTTACCCATTAAAAATGATGACAATTCAGTTCTGTCATTTTAAGTGGAATTAAACCCAGTATTGCCAAGTATGATAATACCCTACGAAAAAATGAACCAACACTTATTAAAAAAAAAAAAAATTAAAAAATCCCAGCACCATGTCATTTCTGTATAGATAAAGTTCACTTGCTGAGACAGTGGGACTGTTACCTGTTAGTGCAGTCAAAAGCCTGTGGGTCTGACAGCTGAAGTCAACAGAAATTTCCTGTTCAGGCTCAGCAGGTTAAGTAGTGTTTTAGCACAGCTCTGTAATGGGTCTGTTGCAATTAAAAGAGCCTGCTAGACCTGGTTAAGGAAAAGTTTAAAGTGAACTGTTTTCGATGAGAAAATAGTTTTGTTAAAACAATAAAATCTCTGTAACGTCTATGCCTTCTTTTGGAGGAAACAAAAAAAGTGTTTGGTTTTTTTTTTAACATTGAAACAAACTCTTCTTGGGTTTTTTTTAGATGCAAACACCCCAAAAACAAAAAATGGAAATGTTGTAATGTGAAAATAAAATTTCCATTTTCTTTACTGTAAATTTAAATTTGAGGAAGGGGCTTATTCTGGTTTGAAAGAAAGGCATATTCTGCAAACAGATGTAAAATGGCATTCCCACGTGTGACATGACTTTCCATTTGCATTTGTAGATGCAGGGTATATTTTTTAGCTCTGACTTGCTACAGTAATCCTGTTGACTTCACTTGAAAAGAATGGCACATTTCCCACTAACTTTATTAGTGACAGGATTGGGCCTTGATGCAATACCTCATGTCACAGCAGCAAAACTTGTTGCCAATAGACTGTCTCAAGGGAGGAGATTTCCAGTAACTGCTCCCTGAGAACTATTCTAAAAATGCATCTTTTTTTTCTGTCCAGCAATCGGGATAATGATATACTCCATCCCTAAAGAGAGGGGCACTGCCTGAGCTGCATTGATGGCACCAGAGGTCCCTGCTGGCTTGTTCACTAAACAGAACTGGCAACTGACTCTGAAGATAAAAGTTCTTGACGTTTTTCCAAGCTGGTGGAATGGAGCTGAGTGACACAGAGAAATAAATAGAGGAGGGAATAGTATGATCTTGAATGACAGAGGAGCTTTCATGAAAGACTTTCATGGGGAAGATGTGGGATGTACTGTTCCAGACTTGAGTCTAGGGGATTTGTTGACAGTTGGATAATGTGCGTGTTTACTACCATTAGCATGAAATGTAGAAGAAAACAAATGGAAAAATTCCAAATGAATTCTTTATTCCTACTTTGGTTAAAAACAGAATACAACGATATCTCTTTCCTCCCTATAACTGACTCTCTACAAACTGCCAATCTCTTTGTAAATCTGTTAGATGAACGTTCTTGCCTGGCAAGGAAATGCGCTTCATGCAAAACATTTGTCATTTGTCTGTTATTATAATTCATGATCTTATCATTCATTCTCTGCTTGTTAAAGCAAACAGTTATAGTACTTTTAACCTGAGACTTCAAAGGTAAAAATATTGTGAAGAGGTCCCCATTCTTTTTCTTCTCGTCTCTGATCTCAGCCAAAGCCTTTGAACATCAAAGCGGCTCAAAGTTTGGGGCAAGTTCTTAAGGATCGGGTTACTAGAAAGAAATCCATTGAATTTCCATGTTTATATTCAATGTGGACCAGAAAAAATATTAATATTCAAGAATAGTTTAATTGAATCACTTATGGCAATTAAAATAAGTTGCTGCTTAATCTTTTTGCTCAGTACAATGAAGCTCACTCATTCCATTGTATTGCTCAGAAAAATCCTTGACTTCTGCCAGTCAGAAATTGCTTGAAAAAATGTCTAACCTAGGAACTACAAAGCAATTAGAAATGTAAAATAAATTCCCCAAACAAAGAATGTTGCCATTTTAATTACAGTATCACACTGTCATGTAAAGGTTAACACTTAAAAAATGAATCTTGTACCCTCAATCTATTACCTCGAAGCAATTCTCATTTTCACATTAATTTTTGTAGGCTGTCATCTAAATTAAATACTTTTCAGCTCTGTCAGTTTATCTCTATATGTATTCTCATTATAGCAGTCACTAGAGCCAAAGTATTTTAATCTTCCGTACAATCCCTGTAGGACCATATTCTTAGCTACAACTTTCGAGGTTCTACAAATGGTCTTTTTCTTTTAAACAGTGGCATTCCTTCGTGCAGCAACACTTGCCCTTGTAAGGACTTTCTATAAACAAGTAAGTTTTGCAGTCTGTTCTGAAATTACCATCATTGTCAGTGGCGAGATAGTAATAAATCCTCACCTTCCCCATTACTTCTAATTTCTGTGTTCTCGGGAAAGGTTCTAATAACATTATTCTAATAAAAAGGTTTAATGTCTGGTCATTTAAAAGACAAATCCTGGGGACAAAACTCTTAACATTGTCCTTTTTTTTTTTTTTTTTTTACTGTTAAGAACATACCAGACATAAATAATAAAACATGTTAGTTCTAAAACTATATCCCTCCTCGGATCAGCGGAACTATACCTGAGTGACCACAAGAATCAGTAATCAACTCTCCATCAGAAACACATGCCCTCAGGAAGGCCAGTAAGGCGGGCTAGCGATGGCCATGCAGCTGCCTCTGACTTAGGTTACAGTACATTTTGGTATGGAGGATTTTCACTGACTTCAGTAGCATCACCCAAGAAGTAAGGTACTTATTTGGGTGAGGTTGCCAGAAAAAACAGGCTGCTTGTTTGCCAGGGCGGACTTTTGTTTGGTGTTTTTTTTTTTTTTTTTTTTTTAATTATTTATTTGCTAGTTAATAGTAAAGGGTGGTTAGTTCAGATTCCTACAAATGACTACAAAGACCAAAATAAAGAAAAAATAGCTTCTTAATCCTTGGTAGCTGACAGACAAAACACCTTCCCAAGCCAGAACTCCCCAGAAAGC
This sequence comes from Eurypyga helias, assembly GCF_000690775.1. Taxonomy (NCBI): domain Eukaryota; kingdom Metazoa; phylum Chordata; class Aves; order Eurypygiformes; family Eurypygidae; genus Eurypyga; species Eurypyga helias. Next base: position 57,015 of record NW_010246897.1, read on the forward strand.
AATGTGAATCTCATGCAGCTTGTGGCATACTCTGTCCACCGCCAGGCACAGCAGCCCAGACTGCCTCTGTGAGTCCCACTCCTCTGATCTGCCTGACAGAAGGGTGATTGCACAGCAGGCTTTCCTTCAGAAGAAAACTAGGGTTTGCAAATATTGCATATACCTAGGTTTCATTTCAATATGTAGGATATAGCCAGAGTGCACAAGCACCTGGGTTCAGGAGCTGAAAAGTGCTTCTGAATCTGTCAGTTGTGATACACCAACTCTCGCTGAAGAATATAGAGGATGTGAGCAGAAAGCCATCACCCAGTGTCCGTGCAATAGCTTTAAGAACATCACTAGGGACTATGTGAGTTTACAGCTCATTTTTCCTGAAGTCAGTGATAAAGCTTCCATTAACTTAACCTGGTAAGATCAGCCTCCTGACGGATATCTCTTAGTAATAACTCAGTAATAAAGTTGATGAAAAACTTGGTAGGGCAAGAGTAGTAATAGCTTAAATAGATTTTGTGGTCTATTAGTAGCCACCGTGAGACAACAGCAGGTATGAAACATGCATTAGTCTGTACAATACATTACATTGCCCTGGAAACAGAACTTGCTATACAAGATGAAATTTGAGAATCGGTCTCATCGGCAGATCAACAAGCTGAGCATTAAGATAATCTAGTCCAGGGAACATAGAAGCATGAATGAGCAATAAGCAAAGCACATTTATTTCAACTAATAATAGGAGGCCTTAATCTTTTGACTGCAATACTGAAAGAGGAGCTTGCAATCAAAAACCACATAATGTTTTTAACCAATGAACCTGGGTTGAATTTTAAAGATGGGTTAGAAGTTCAAGTGGGTTTGAGTTGATGGCAAGAGCCAGCCATGAGCAGCTCAGTTTTGTCTGATTTTAACTGAAGAAAATTGATGCTCGTAGAGGCTTTTATAGTCACCAGCTTGTCAATATGGTAATAGCATAGTTTGAAATTGCTGGTTTGGTTGACAAATAGATCTGTGTCTTGTCGGCACTAAAGTGAAACCCAGCATCATGCCAGTGAACTGCACACAGGCAGCTTTGGATTGCTGAATAAGAACGGGGCCAAAATGGAACCCTACAGAGCACGAGAAATAAATGCTGTAGGAGAAGGACACAAATTACCCTTGAAAATATAATGCAGGTAACTGTTGGATAAATGTGATTTAAGCCAATTTAGAGCTGTGCCAAACAGGAAGATGAAGTCCCTCAGGCATTCAAGAAGAACATTAAGATCTAGTGAAATGAGAGTAGCTGGAGAATGAGAACCTGTCTTTAGGAGAAGGTTACATCTCATTGCTGTGTTGCTGAAGATTTTAAATAGTAAAGTAACCCATCCAAAATACAGAATTTGATTCCATACTCACTGAAGCCAATGGCAAATCTTTTACCTATCTTGGTGATGCTGGATTATGGGCATGTGAAATATGGTAGTATTTCACAGAGGGATTTCAGACATTGTTTTGTGTATCAACATAGCTCTTTTTTTACTATAACAAACAGGATTTGTGCATGGTGTTGCATCACTTGGTTCATTCTGGATTCCAGAAACCAAATAATGCTTATTCTTGATATTTTTCATTTAACCCCAGAAGAGACAAGAAAAATACAATTAATCATAGTAATTGGTTGAAATGTTCTCCAAATCTGACTTTTATGTATTTTTAAGAATTTGATAAAATGTTCAACAGGTTACTTTTTATCTACCTGTTTACAGATTTTCTTTTTACTAGAAGCATTCTAACAGGATCAAAAAATGTTAATGAAAATGTTCACTGATATGTCAACTCTGTGAAGAGATAGTGAAAGAAGGCAGGAAAACTTGTGAGAGAAAAGCTGTACAATAGGAGGAAAGGTTGAATATCCTCCTCTTCTGCATCGTCTGGACCCCACAATTAAAAAAAATTTTTATTTTCTTTTTAACATGAAGGTGGGAACTGGGAAAAAGCTGATGCGTCATACAAAACAGAATTACATGTCTTCATGTCATGATTTACACTGTGTTTTACTCATAAATCCAAGTACAACTTATTAGTGGAATCACAGTTGATCTCTGATTCTAGGAAAGAGAATTTCGGTAGAGAATAGTGAGAGTTATAACACAATAATTTTTTTTTGCCTTTTCTTGTTCTTTATAGAAAGGAAATGAACAAAATCTATTTACAATTTGAGGAATATCTCTGGAAAACACAAGAAATTATTTGTTTCAAAAAACCCAAGAATTAATCTGAATCGTTGCTTCATTTATTAGATTTCTTTAAGCACCCATATGAGTAACATCAATAAGATAGTATGAGTAGAAAATTACAAATAACTAGTACATAAAGTGACTTTGGAGAGTTGAAGAAATGTTTATGGATGTCATTAATTTATATTGTATCAATCTGATAAATTTAACTAGTTATTAATTATTTGTTAAATAATTGTGAGTGGTGATCACCTTTTCAAGTGTTTAAATCTGCCCTAGACAAACCACAAACATGCACTTTTTTGTTGTTGGTTTTTTTTTTTTTTTCCAAATGTGTTTTTTCAAGTAACCTTTTTTGCATGTTTCTGTTGGCAGGCAATGCTCAGAGTAAGTAAAATATTTAAGAGTTATTAGGGATATACAACATCATAGATACCTGTAAGGAGTAGTGTGAGTCCTTACCTTTCTGTTAAGAAAGTTAGCAATAGTGTTATAGAACAGATGTTTCAAGAGTTTCAATATCATTTCCATTAAAAAAGGGATTTTAGGGAATGGAGTAATTTGAAATAGAATTTGTCAGAAATACATGCATCCATTTGTATTTTGTATGAGATACTTCTTGGAGTATTTTATCAAGACAACAACATTAAGGTCCTGGCTTCCGAAATGAATTGTACACTGGACAATAATAATAATATTGGCAGAACTAAAATATTGCTTCTCAGTCCAAATAAACATTAAAAAAAACCCCCACCTTTCAAACTATTCACAAAATGTAATTATTTTTCTCAACTCAATATTTTACTTTAAAAAGGTTGTTTCGGCCATTGTAATGCAGCAAAATGGATGTTGTTCAAGTGAAGAATGCAACTCAGATATTCTCTGTGCTAAGTCATCAAAACTCAGAGTGCATTTTCTTCTCCACACAGAACATTTTCAGACAAGAAAAGAGAGATGTACTTATTTCAAACTTAGAATTATATATACTTAGGAACAGGTGATAGTATTTGCTGTTTATATATGGAAGTATGCCCATGTTCTCACACCTTGGTTTTCAAAGGAGGAGCAATCTAAACTAGGTAGTTCTCTAAAATATATGCAAAAAGTAGCAAGAGAAATATCCCAGCTCTACCAGGTGATGTGACTTATGTGACCGCCACTGTTGCTATCTGGTTTATGGTGAGCTGAATCACTCCTGTGCCTCTGCCAGCTTTATGTCACATGCAAAATACTGGCATCATGATTAACAGCATCAAAGCTGGATTTGCTAAATATCTAATGTTTAGTGAAGCTCATGTCTCCTAATAAAACCTAGATATTTGTATGCTAATAAAAATACACAAAGATATACAGTTGGATCAGTTATAAAAGCCCCACTAATTTGTTTCTAAACTAATCACATAAAATATGATCAAGCAGAAACTTATCTAAACTTACATGGCCCAGTGATTTTAGTTCCTTAATTTTTTTGATACACAATTTAAATGGATTTTCCTATTAGGCACCTGGAGGCAAACAGAAGCAGTAATCACTTGTGACTAAATCTGTGACATTAGGTAGGTAAGCACCAATTTTTTGGAGAATATTTAATCCTTAGAATGGGACCATGTTTTCCAAACAGTCCCCTTTCAGGTGCCTAGCCAAAGAAGCCAGATCTTGTTCAGAAATTCTCAGTTGTTACTTTTTTGAGGGCTTTCATGAATGATGCTAAGAAATGTTTGGTAGTAGTCCAGGTTCTTTCTCTTTGCATTATGCTTTGTGCATTTGTGAAAACTACTAAGTGTAGGTTTTTCCAAAATAATTTTTTTCTTTTCATTATAAAACAAGAAAATCATAAAGATCTCCAGTACTTTTGAATTTCAATAATCTGAGGCCAACCTCTTTTGTTCACCTCTCCCTCCAGCACTTATAATGAAAAAACAGAAAACAACAAGTGAGAAGAAAACCCTCCAATGTTACAGACAAATAGAAAAGTAAGATGCTACCTTGGTTTTAAAACACAGGTATTGTATTATTTCATCAATAAAAGGTCCATTCTTCTGAGGTATGAGGTACGAGAACTGAGCTGGCTAAAGTTAGGTAGCCTGTGCCATATTAGAAATTTGATCTTTATGCTTGGGTGTAACTAAATTCAGATAAAATAAAACTGGACTTGCTTGTTTTCCTTTTATCAGTTGTTAAATAAAATAAGATATTATTTGGTTTTCTTATAAGTGGAGGAAAAAAAAAAAGAAATGAAAACTTGAGTTATTGTTACCCAAGCAAATGTTCCAAGTTAGTCTATGGGTAGAATCATAGCTTAAGTTTATTAAAATAAGTCATATTTTGTATTGTTGGTTTTCTATCAAAAGTCCTCTTGTTCACAAGCTAGTATGTGAGTAGGTAAATATATTTAATAAAAATATACAAGATACACAGTTTAGCTTAACACAGCAGTTTCATTTACTTGAGTCAGAACACTTAAGATCATTTAGAGTATTATTTCAATTTTTATATGTAATTAGAGTGTTCATGTAATGTAAAACATTTGCCCAGTTCCTGTATTATATTGAAGGGCAAACACAGGACACTTTATCTTCGCCTTTTTAGCTGCTTCCTAATGGTCCTTTCCAGAACTTTATATTCATTTGCAGCGTGGTACAGGCTGCCAGATTGCCGTACATATAATTTGTACGTACCGTTCATTTCATTTTAGAACATACTGTTTCAACAACACGGCTTGTGTCATCATGAGAACCACGACAAAGGGTTATCCAGATTTCATGACAGCCAGCCAGCAAAAGGGGGCTGTGAAACAATATTGTTACTGAGATTAACTTCTGAATGTAGAGTGTGAGAGAGGGCACGATTCTTCAGTCCTCATTCAATCTGTTACTGCTGACATGGGGAACATCATTGTCAAAGAAAAGGGGAAAATACAAAGTCTGAAAGGAATACACACGTTCTGAAGGGTTTCAGCTACATGCATATAACCTTCTCAAGTGTTATCTTTTAATTGTCATTGACCCATAAGTTTTAACAGTATTTTCATAATGTTGTACCTGCTCTGCTGGTACTTTCCCGTGTCAGTTTGGAAGCAGTGACTCCAGGCTGGTTATTTTCTGGACATGCCTTCACACTATCAGGAACGTGACTCATCACAGCAGCATTCTCAGAAGTATATTCTTCATGTTTGTTTGTGCGAGTGGGATGATATTGCAGAAAATTCACAAGTACAGGATGTGTTCTTTTGGCTAAAACAACCAGCATTTTATTCTGGTAAAATACTAACGACTGATGTAAAGTAGTCATATCAACTTCGCACACACTACTTTGATTCTTCCATGAAAAGTATTACAGGGGCTGAAAGGAGTGCTTATTTACTGCCACCAAATATAAGACCCAAAGTGCTAGTTCCTGTCTGTGGTCAAAAAATGCACACCCCCACTCCAAAAACGCACACAGGGAAGTAAGCCTCACCCCAGCTCATGCCTCAGAACACATACAGCGCACTAGAGGCATGGCCAAAACCCACCAGATGCTGCAAGCATATGATTCCTCCATGAGAGTTTATATGGTACAGCTGTCTTTAAATGTTTTTGTAATTGAAAAGACTCCAGCATCTGGTCCTTTGCTTATTACTCTTAGATCAAATAGTCACGATCTGAAGTCTACTTTTAAATAATGCAGAAAAAAAAGACCCCTACAACTTGAGGCGCTACGGGTACATTTCTCTCAGATGACCTGCTTCAAATTACTTCTAAAATATAAGTAAACGAAAATATAAGTAAACTGTGAAATAAAAAAGAAGCGAAAACAACTCCATTGGGAAATTATACGAGCTACATATGCATACAAATACCTTTATCATTTTAAATGTAGGTAGATAAAGTAACAAGCAGTATGTACTCTTGGTATCTTTCAGTTATATAAAGAGTATATTACTCTTCCCTTTACATGTTATTGTGTAATTCAACTCCACCTCCAACAGTTGCAGACTTGCTGCTGCCGTGATCAAAACAGGATATGCGCTATGGTACACCCGGGAGAAACCCTTGCCCTGGGCCAGTTTTTTCTCTGATAACGCTCACAGGGTTCCCATTGGTTTCAGCTAGTACTAGATGGTATTCCTGAAGAAAGGCAGATTTTCCACCTGACTGCTTCAGATGTATGGAGGAACACTGTTACATGATTAGAATTTATTTGGGCAAACCTCATTTGAAGTCAATTATTGAGTAAATAAAAATCATAATTGTGGGAGACCTCGGCTGGACCGAGGGATCAGAATGCAAGCTTAACATTGACCTTGAGCAGATACCCGTGTACCCTTGAAGAGTCCGGAAAGTCCCGAGAAGAGCTGAGTAAACAAGATCAAGGAACTGCCAGATCGCAAGTAGAAGTAGTTTATCGAAGATGTAACAAAGAAAAGGTCACCAATCATGAACTGTTGGTCTTTGAGTGAACCAATCATGTATGGACACACATTCTTAAGAAAGATATAAAAAGGACTTGTGAAAACAATAAAAGGGGCCTTTTGGCTTTTGTGCACAATTCCTTGTGTGTCGTGTCCGTCTCAACAGCGACACATAATGATTCCTTTTTTTTATAATTTTTGTGTGCCTACATAAGTTCTGGAATACTAGGTGATTTAATCCTCTCTGAAGGCACCTTCGAAATAGTGGGTAATCTGACATATTACATGAATTGAACCAGGCTGAGTCAAGGATGGAATTTCATTATTTGTCTCTGTAACGCTGACAAACTATTTTAGAGGAGGATTTAGTCTGGAAATGAATTTCTGTAAAGCTAGCTAGCTTCTCGACCACATCCTAAGCCTTTCATATCATGATTGGATGCCAAAAAGCAAGGCCTTAATTATTTTGATTGAAAAAGGTAGTTTCAGAGCTGTTAGTTTTTTGAGAGGCTGACATAGCCTTAAAGGAAACTCAAAATAGTAAAAACTGTACTTCTCCCAAGCTCTTCAAAGCACTTTATGTGATGTAAAAGTCATCTAGCATTAGCTTAAAAATGTTTGGAAATCATGTAATACCATTTTCACTTTCTTTTTCAAAATATGTGTCTTGTTACCACACGGTATTTTACTTCAGCAAGACAAAGTTTGTTACTGGAACTGTAGCTTTGTTCATCATTTTAAAATGCATTATTGTAATCATCAAAGCGATCAGAGAAAAAATTGGGAGAATGTCAACCATTTATTTAACCATTTTGAGTCACACAGATTAATTTTGTACCTCAAGAATGTCAAAATCACAATTATATTTTGATTTTAATAGAATGCCTACTAGGTCAAAACCATACCTTTTTGGCTTGAGATTTCCAGTTAGCAATTGTAAAGAAGGGGGTGTGTGTTATTACGTATTTTTATAAATATAAAAGAAGTGGTTCACTGATATTACCAAAGTACGGTACCAACAGCTCTCCACCAAGTGCTTGCAATCCTAAGAATAACTTCTCATATAACCTCTATAAATGTGTTTTTCTCTTCCAAGATTGATCCAAATGTAGTTTACATTTTCCTATCATAACTGGCTTTCCATTTACGGGCATCTTGTAGTGATGAATTCCCCTTGAAGAAAAAAGTTGACAAGATGACCCCTTTTGCGACATGTATAACGAAGTGAAGGTGTAGACACCACCCACAGAGGGTAGACAGGTAGGTACATTGGTAGATGCTCATCTTTTATGCGTAGCGAGCGAGTGTGTGTTTAGGTTTTGTTGAAGACTGCACAGGAAGAACCACCAAATACACATCTGTCCTTCCATCTGTCTTGAGAGACTGGTTTCACCGTGTGCTGGAACTTTTCCTTTACTTGTACAGAGTATTTATTTTGCATGTTGTTTGAATTCTTATAGTTGAAGTAACTATGAGCAAGTGGCACAATTCAGTGTGATATGAATATCAGGTGTTGGAAATATCCTGCTAAATCCATACACTGTACTATTTAATACAGTCTCAGTTGATCGTATCATATTGAAACTTGCCTCCTCAGCCAACTGCGTGTTACCTAACAACGATCATTTTAACAAATATTCCATGCTCACATTTTTTTCTGCTGCTTGTCCAAGATTCCTCGTTTTGTAGGTCTCCTGTCTATGCAATACGTTCCCTAAGGTTAAGAATGAAAGAGGTCTCTACTACAGACACTCTTGATTGAAATAGCAACTAAATTGCTGCAGTAATGAGAAAATTCCCTTTTCCCCAGATAATTCAGCTGCTTAGCATAAATTTTTTTTTTGAGATAAAGATTCTTCATGAAGTAAAAAAATCAGAGATCATTTATTTACAATCAGTATTTGCTAATGAGCCTACTATGAAAACAAAGAGCAAAACGTACTGTTTTAATGGAAGTATGATCAGGCTATATTATGAGACTTAAGGTCTCAAAAAAAAAAAGAAAGACTTGTATAGACACTGTGACATGCTGTAGCTTTTGAAAATGCTGCTACATTTCTGGAAGAAAGCGTTTAAAAACACTTGATGATGAAGTTAACCTAAATCTTTCATTGGCTTAAAAAATAGGTCAAGTAATACATTACTAGCTCCGCTGTAAGCCTGTACACAATCCGCGCATTCCAAAGTGTAAGAGGTTTCGCTTAACATTCCTACGCCTACTTTCATTCATGGTACCCTTAGGATAAAATATTTGGCTTTTCACAAGTGGGACTCCCTTTTGCTTTCTTTAAAGTGGAAATTCGTATGTTCTTTAATGATACTAGTCTTTTACTAAAGAGATGCTTGAATATACCATTCCTGATTATTTTACCCGAGTTTTAGAACTGAAGTGTTGCCATATGCAGATATTATCACACAGTTTATAAGTGACTTGTAAACGAATTTGGTTTATTTTCTCAGTCGTTAGCTTCTAGAAGTAGAGTATCACGAAGCTCTCTGTAAGCATTTGGCAAATACGATGCCAGGCGTTGAGGCGTTTGCTAAACATGGGCTCAGGAAGGTGCGATGGAGGTGGCAGCGGCTTTGTAGCTCCGCCTGTACCAAGTTCGGCGTGCATCCCTGTGTGTGCCTCTTCTTTGATGGGAACATAGTCTAAAGAACAGTATGACATACAAAGCAAGTTCTGAGAGCCGAGGTTGTGGGGGGATGGAGGGCCGGCTCTTCCTTGGAAGCCCTGCCCAAGGCTGGGTTTTCTCCCAAATTGTGTTTATTGCCACGTTGGGCCAACAGCGTGGCTGTGATGCTCCGGTTTGCCCCCGATCCTCGAACTGCTTCCGCTGGGGCGGGGG
>NW_010246898.1:0-27850 GCF_000690775.1 Eurypyga helias
GGTGGGGGGGCGGGGCGAAGCTCCTTATTTTTTATATCACTGTGAAATCATCCTACTCCAGATCCAGCATTTACTACTCCAGATTACCTGCATACTTTGTACTGTGTTATTCATGTCTGATTGTCTTCTACCAACTTTCTAAATTGACTGTTATTCCAGTGTCCCCACTGAGGATGGATATTCCACTTCACCCATGTGATTTCTAAAACTTCCAACGTTTGTTTATGGGCACCACTGACGTGGTTTGCTTTTTTTGCAGTGTATTTAAATGACATTCTATTCTGTTTAGCTGTAACTAATATCAGGATTCAAGGCACTCTCAGAAGGAGCTATACTAGTTATACATAAACTTTTTCTCACGTTAATATTTGCCAAAGTCTTACTCTTTCAATTTGAAAGAGGTGCTTAGCAAAATAAAAAGTCTTAACTGAAATCAGTTAGCATCAGGAAATTGTATATTCTGATGGACCCGACTCATCTAGGTGAAAACTGGCAGCTAACACTGCAGCCGCTCCTTGGTAATACATAGTTAGGAACTTGCCAAAAGTCTCTAGCTGTCTCTCTCTATTTGTAAGTTTGAAGATTTTTGTCGTGTATGTAAACTATTATATTTCAGGCTTATCAGTCACTATGACCTTCAAATATCAGAGGAAAATATTTCAAACTTGGACAAGCAATTATCTGGTTGTCTAATTATGTCTGGTTACTAAAGCAGACAGGTTTTATTAGGTCAGGGAGGTTTTTGTGTCCTTCAAAACTACAACCTACATGTTGAAATCTTGGATTAATTCTTAGTTCTTTCTCTGGTTTTAATTCTTGTATTAGGTTTGCAGACAAAATCATGAGGAAATTTACAAACTGAAGCGAAAGCCCAAAATAAAGGGGACTAGGTTCTCACTTACAGAATATGAAAGTCAGTCCTCAGAAAACACAAGTATCAGGTGATACTAGAATGCCACATATATTTCCAAAGAACAAAAGCTTATTTCGAACAACAATAGCTGGTAAGATGAAGTAAGCTATTTTCTTCTGTAAGAAAAAAGGCTTTAGGCATGGGTAATGTCCAATGAATAACGTGCCAGAAGTGGTGTTACTCTGGCTTGGCTCCCTAAGGCTTTGTGTGTGTAACCCAGCCAAAGTACATTTACTTCTCATTTCTCACTATGGTGATCAATATAAGCTTATATCCAGTAAATGTTATGGAAAATTTGCCAATTACTTCAATCAGGAGAGGATTAGAATCTTTGCTTGACTTACCCCACCCCTCACCCCCCCCCAAGAAACAATTGCTCTGACCTTATTGTTTTTACAGCTAAACCCCAGTTCAGCTATCTTAATCTGGAAGACTGGCACAAAGATAAAATAGTGGCCTTCTGCACTTCTCTGAGCCAATTCAGTTACCTCCACTGCCACCATCTCAAATGGTGTTTCTATTACAGAACTTACAATTAGGAAAGGTTTGACTTTCGTATTTCTGCCACTAACTGGCATAAGGCGCACAGCTCACAGCAACTTCATAGACACCCTCTGAAATCTGCTGTGACAATCTATTGGGAGTTTTTTGCCTTCCTAGTTACTTCACAAGCTAGTCTGAAAATGTTTATAATAGTTACAGCACTAAACATCCCTTTCTGCTGGAGTTATTACTGCCTGCATCAGTAGTATCAAATCCTTCCTCCTTTCATTTAACTTAATGTCTTTAATAGGTCTTCTCTGGGCATCTTACAATTTCTGTGCCAACTGCACTCTCAAATTCTATGAAATTCCTCTTTTTATGATAATCATGTTTAAATTCTGAGCAATGTCACCTGGCTTCACTTGGGCAATATTATTGGTTTTCTCCTGTTTCTCTCTTTTGCTGCTGATCTCATCATGGGGAATTTTCTCTGCTTTCATCTACCCTGCGAAACATGACCTCCATAAGGCACTTTGCAATCCTTGCACAGTTTCTGTCATTTAGTTGGACTGAGGACCATCTTCTCTTGAGCAATGCTTTACTGTCACCATCTGTAGTCATTGTTCTCATTCTTGCATTGCAAGGCTTCCGCCAGCCCTGGGTCCTGTTGGTGAAATGTCAAGCAACCCTGACACTCGTAGTTGTTAGGCCTGAGTCACCCACTGTTGTCGTATTTACGTCACTCTGAGTTCCTCTTCCTGCTTCTGTTGGGCCTGAGCTAGCTGTAACGTTGCAGTTTGTGGATCCTTTTGCTGCTGCTAAACTGCAGCCTCATGCTTTAATCTGTGATTTGCTACTGGGGCCATTAGACTTTACCTTTTCTGCTATATAGAAAATTCATAAAATATATAAATGGGATCATCACAAGTGCTACGAGTCTGCTCTTCCTAGGCACCATGGTCCTTCGGGGCCTTTATAGCATTGATCGTTTTGCTATCATTTCATCAAAGGGAACATAACATTCCCCTTGACAACTTCCCTTGGCAATCTTCTGCGTTCTCCTCCTTAATGGGCTGTATTGTATTTCTGCCCTGAAGCATGGTCCTGCAGCTGCCTGGGTTCAGACTTCTCTCAGAGGTCCTTTCTCATCACAGCACACCAAGAAAATTCTTGGACTGTTTTGTCTCTTTGCTTATGTAGTGCCCCTCAGCCAAGAGAGCTCCTCCATCCCCTTCCAGGGAATACTATATTTGGTAAATGATTCTTAATCCCATCACAAGGTTTCAATTTCCATCTAAATTAAGTTTAAAAGCATGACTAGATTTGATGCCTGCAAGCTGTTGCTCTTATAAACATTGTGACAGAAGCTGATTGAACTAAGTAAAAACACAACCTAGGGTTTAATTGCTGGCTTAGGGAAATATTTATCACAGTGTTATCCTCGTGTATGTATATACACGCATATAGGTACGTATGTATATACCGTAACCTACTCTTCAGTCTGTGCTCAGCTAATTCAGCATATTCCTGTCTGTGTGTTTAGAAGATCTAGCTGCTTGTAACTGCAGTCCTTCCTCCTGCCTAACCAGGAGGGACCACCTCGTCAAGGAACTTAACATGCCTGTTGCGTTTTGTGAAGCGCTTTTTAGCTGGACAGTTGTTCCAAAATCACACTTTCAATGTAACTTTATGTCAAAAATACCCAGCTAATACACACAAGCTGGCACTGTATGCAAAAATAACATTTATTTTTCCATTTTCACATTCTGTGTATATCTGCTTTTCACAGAATGTCATAACATGTGCCCAGTGCCATAGGCACCCAGTGCCTTTTCTGCCCAGTCAACTGTGACTCTGGCAGAAAAGCAGGATGCTTGTGCTTGTGCTGTTCCTGCAGGTTTTTTTAATTTATTCTGTCTGTCTGTACATCTGCAATTGTGAATTACTCTATTATTTCTCTCAAGTCTTTCCACACACACAAAAAATTTATTAGGCCACTGAGAACAAGTGTCTTGGACAGAAATGCATAGCCTCCCTAAAACAACTTGGAACTTAAATACATGGGTTATTACTGCAGATAATTTAGTCAAGAGTTTCTCAAATGACAGTTTCAGACTGTGGTAAACAGGGATCCGGCTAAAAAAAAAAATTAATCAAGATTTATTCTAGATCAGTCCCTTTTAAATCTAAAAACACAGACTGAATTTAACATTGATTGTTCCACTTTGGTTATGATAATTTTTTTGAGTCTTCAGTAGCCTTGCATTGCCTGTCTTTAATCACGCACTGTCATCAACTATAAATTCCCTACTTCTTGAATCCCCACTTTCTTATATGCCAGTTTCCAGAGTGATGGGAATTAATGTTGCTCCTTGATTACATCAATCATGTAATGACAGGAGAAATTTGCAGCATTTCATATTTTGGGAAAGTGTTGCTACTCAAGAAATTGTTCACAGTTTTCCCAATATTTTAGAATTTTTATTTAATTACCTAACTTTTGTATTATTTTTTCCTTTTGACTTGTGCTCTTTCTCACTCCCTCTCTTGCTCTTTTTCCAACAAAACTTCATTCTTAACTGTTGACCCTTATATGGGAGCCTACACTTGGTTATGGGGATTTTAAAGCATTCAAAACTTTTATTATCAAACTCAAAAGGAGAGAATTATTTTCATGTTTGTTCATGATGTGTTCCTGTAATTAACATGTAATTCCCCAGACCTTATTCTGATGAAAGCAAAACCATCTGTTTCACCACACGTATTTACCTGAAGATACAGTGTATATATGTGTGTCTTTACATGTATGACAGAAAAATAATTCAGAGCAAAGATAATTTATTTTTCTATTTTATTTATTTATTATTTTTTGAGGAATTTAATCTGTTTTCAGAATGGCAAACCTGTATTTTGTTCCTTGGGTACACAGAAAATGAAGTAACTGATTATCCTTTCAGTATGTTGTTGAGATAGCATGGCCCTTATACATCCTGTTTTTGTAAATCTGTTTAGGCAAGTAAACTGAAGATCATCTTTAACTATTTCCAAATCACTGCATGTTGTTTGTTTCTGCAGCTATCTGCACAAGAACAAGTACCTGGAAGTTATCAATGATGATGCATTTCTGGGAGTTCACAGTGGACCAACTCTACTGTGAGTAGGAGAAAATGAAGCAAATTTTAAAAATAAAACTATTTTAGTCTGCACTTTCTTTCCAACCATTATTAACAGCAGAGCAGCAGAGGTGGGAATGGCATGTTTACAAAAAGAATATCAGCAACTAAAGTTCTGCTTTAGGGAACTGATTTAAGAAATTCTTTTATCTTACGTTAGAAATACTGTTCCTACCACTTTTTCTTCTGCAAGATTCTGTACTACAGTCTGTTTTGTGACTGTACAACTGTAGTACAGTTGTAATACAAAGGACTGTAGTAGCACACATGTAAAGGAAATTGAAAGGGATAAAAAAATAAGTTTAGACAGAATAAAGTCACTTCTTGTGCTGCCTTCTTTCTCATACAGTTTGGCTCCCAGTCCAATTTTATAGTGCTCCAAAGAACTCTCAACTAAAATTAGGAATTGAAATACAGAATGAAACAAAAAACTAAGAACTTTAAGAAGAGTCATATGTGAAGTGCTGAAAGTGGGATTCCCTTCTCCACTGCAAAACCAGAAGGTGCTGGCAGTGCTCATTCCATTAAGAATCAGTTTTACTGTCTGCTCTTCAGGAAAACAGCGTATTTATATCAGAATAACAGTGTATGGTTCACAGAAGGAACCCTAATAGGTAGCTACCATAATGAAAAGATGCAGAAGACATTATTTTTCTCCCAGAATCTTTCCAACTCCAGAAAATCAGGCTGGCTACCAGCAACATCGCAATCTACAGCAGAAGTTGTATTGATCACAACCGCTTCATGCTAGGAAGAGTTGTGTCCCTGCCGTGCAAAGCTGCAACAGCCCCCAAGGTCATCATCAAGTATCCAATTCTCTCCGTGCCCTGCACCTCAAGTCAGATGTGTGGCAAGGCCTGTGTATGAATGGTAGCCTGTCTTCTGTTTCAGTCATCTAAATTCCCTTCATCTTGTGGGGTGAAGAGGAAGACCTGTCTGAGGGCCCACCTTTCAGGGCCACACCAGTCTCTACCACAAGGTCCACTGGAGTTACTAGTAGAGACCTTGGGAACAGGGTCTGAGACCAGTTCTGGGTAGTATCAGGTTTTCCTTTCACTGGCTCATTCAGACACCAGAGAGGCAGTCCATAATAATCGATCATTCTAACAGCAAATCATGACAAACCTGTCATGCTGGGGTGACATTCTGTCTGTTTCCTGAAGTCATCCTCACCTTCCTAGTGGCACCTGATGCCACCAGTTACCCGTTTTGGAGAAGCTCAGAAAGACAGTGTTGGGAAGCACCAATGCAGTCACCCTCACGAGGACATGCAGGCCAGCTCTTCCTCCCCTTCACTCGCTGCTTCCACTCCCCTTCCCTCTGCAAAAACCTGCTGCAGGACTACATAGGTCAGTAGGGATAACGGTATGTCACAAACTTCTCACCTCAGGTCTGGCAGCTCTGGCTGGTGGGCTATCCCACCCTGCGCTTCTCTCCAGAGGGTCTGCAAATAGAGGAAACTTGTCCAAGCCTCTTCATTTGAAGTTGCAAAGTCCTTGGGATGCAGGTAAAGGTAGTAATGCATTGCACTGTGTCCCTCAAGATACTGTCAAGGACTAACATGCCTCTTGTTTTTTTCTTCTTATCACTGAATCACCTGAGGGATAAACCTCAAGTTGTGCCATTGTCACTGAAAAAGTGAGGCAGTTCACTCACAAGAGAGAAGTAACAGTATGTTTTGTTGATAAAAACAAAGTTCAGTGGTAAATGTGACAGTGGTTTAACAGGATTCAATGGCAAGGTACACCTGATTATTTACAGCATAGAGGACAGGGTCAGACAACAACTGTCAGGGAGTCCCTCCTGTTGAGTCACAGCATTCAGAAAGGACTCCCTTGCTTTCTAAACTCCCCCTCAGAGAGGAGTCTAGGTGCAGCTGGATCCAATCCTAGTCCCAGAATTGGTCAATGGCTTACATCTATTATAGGATTATATATATGCAATCAATCCTTTAGATCACTTAGCTAAGATTTCAAAGTTTAGCATGCTATTAGACACTTACTGAGAATCTGTTGCAGCAAGGAATCTCTCAGCCTGGATGAGTAACCTTGACAGGTGTCCCTACTCAAGGGGAGATGGTGGCATGTGGCCTGCTGCAGTGTAGGAGAGCTCAAAGGGCTCTTGGGCTGCTCACCATGTACGAGGATAAGATGATTGACTCATAGTCCTGTTTATATATCCGCTGCAGATGTTAGTTTCTTCCAAATTTAGCTTGAGCCCAACACTGACCAGCACTGTGGCTAGGTGGGCATACTGCCATAAAGTAGCCCTTGGCTGTTGTGCTATTACCTGTCTCCCTCAAATCCACTTTGAGCCAGATGCATTCATCACGACCACCACTGGAGGTTATTGGCTTCATCAGCGTTACGGGAAAAGGTCAGGTCAGGGGCGGGAAGAAGAGCACACTGTCACAGCCACGACTGGCCAGACCCTGAGACAGCAGTGAGAGGTGGTGTTTTCTGACCACAACTTAAAAGCTATACAGTCTGGATAAGAAAAGCACAGTCAAGGTCCACCATCAGGAAGAGAACGGTTATCTAGGCAGAGCACAACAGGGTGTTCTAGGCAGAAGATCAGGAGGGAAGCCTGAAAAATCTCACAAAGGGGCTGATAAACCTCCTGCTGAGGGAGCCTTTGTGGCAGCAGTTGCTCCCCTTCCTCCCTGCTAGCTTCATTTCACTGCTTCTGCTTTCAGGAGGGCTCAGGCCACCCACTGCTAACTAAGTTGGTCATTGTCAGAGAATGGGCACAGAGGCTGTGCTGGTGCTGAGTAAGCCTTTTTCGCTAGTATTTGGCTAATAAGGCCTTTTTCTTAATGCTGCACATGGCACCAGAGAAGCCTCTTCTCATTTTGTCTCTGGAATTCCCTTTATGCACTCTTGAAGTGAGGTATGAATTTAGAGTTGATGGAACATCTGCCTTGCAGATCTGTCATATACTGGGATTTTTTACCTATCAGAATTTCAGCAGCAGGAGCAACTTAAAGGTTTAAATACTGACCCTGGATCCACCCTGGTAGGGTAATTTTCTTCTATTTCAGCTTTAAAGAAATCCAATGAGAAAGATTTAACTACAGATAATTGTGGCTGGCTCTATGTATGCTGTGTGACTTTGGCCATGCTCTCAGACCACCTAGCTAGATGGTGTATTTAAGTAGGTATTAAAAAGTTGGGTAATTTTTTTTTTTAATTTGCAGTTTACAGTAGCAGAGGAACCCAGGGGGTGTGACCACTGAATAGAGGAGAACAGATGCCAATAGTTCTGACTCCTTTGTCACTAATGTGTATTCAGATGTATGTGGGTGCATACACAGACTGTTCCTTTAGAGAACTATTTTAAGATTATAATAACAGTACATTGCTCTTCACCTGAAGAGGAAATCTTGGCTAGGATTCAGCAACTCAGTGGACCTGATTTACTAAACGCACCAACAAGAGCTGCTGCCTAGAGCACAGGTTCAACAGAGTACAACACGGATACAAGCAGGCTCATTATTCAATTAGCTTTTGCAAAACATACAGTCCAAATTCCAAACATTACTGTTGCACAAGACACGTGAGTAACAAATTATCTTTAGAAAGCAGAAGTGCTTTTCAAAGCTTCATTTCCCAATCCAGGAATGAGTCCTACCTTTGGAGGTTCTGTTCTGTTTCTGCCACTGGGCACAAGCAAGTCTTCAAGCAGCACTCTGCATTCTGCTAATCAAACAATGCAAATCTGTGGATTTAAAGAATCTTTCAGTTGCCAGAAATAACATCTGTAGCCTCAGCCCATCTATTATATATTTTATACCTTTTTGACTATTGTAGCATTGCAGTACTCAGGAGTCTGTAATGTGATTAGGTAAAAATTCCCAATGTTACTATAAAGCATACAATCTCACTTTCTCAATTATCTGTCTTTTAAATTCACGTTATTACTTGATTTCATACTACAATTGCCTGTTTCCCGCCATGAAAAATATTATTGGCAAAAGCTATGATCCCTTATATCTAGTTCTGAACTTATGACTTCATAAAAACAATGAAGAACTAGATCAAAACATAATAACACAGGGAAAAAAAAAAATCAAATGTGAGCCGCTAAATACCTGTTAAACACTTCTTTCGTATACACCGTTGGTTCAGAAAACATCTCGTAAATCATAAACTGTGTTTTATTCCCACATTCCTCTGAAGCTCTCCAGTGTCTCTGCAACATTCAATCTAAAGTGCAAATTTCAAGTAAGGTAAGGAACAGCCTAGGAACACCCCACAGGATTTAGAAGAAAGCAGGCAAGGAAACAGCACAACTGCTAACAAGCCACAGTGCTGAAATTGGCTGAGTGCACTTTGGTTGCTGTTACGCTCCACGGTGTAGAGCTCCGTGCTACCACAGACAGACCGTTTCCAGTACCTGAGTGAGCTCCAGACCATGGTCACTTAAATGCTAAAATCCGGTCTGGATCTAGGCTAGAGGTGAATTTTGCTACTGCTTGAGGTGAATTTTGCTACCACTTGACCGTAATCCCAAATATTTGACATCTCCCACAAGGAGTGTGGGTGCCTGGTTTCCCTATGAGCCTTTGTGGGGATCTGTCAAAGGTCTTGTGGAAGTCCCAGGAGACTCTGAGCAGATCTTAATCGCAACACTCAGAGAGGCTGGTTAGGCAAAGCCCTTTACGTGCTGACTTCCCCCAGCTCTATCATATTAGCTGGTGGCTCATTTGCTGCCTGTACACACCCATATACACATATTGGGGGTAAGTTGGAGGTTACACACCTCTTTTAAACAACTCAACTACTTCCTCCCTGAGCTGCTTCAGAACTTTTTGGTAAAAACCATCCAGTCCTTGTGAACCATTATCATTAATTTTACCAGTTTCCTGCCTAACCTCTTTTACAGTTACTTCAGTTTGGGCCAGATCCTCTCGACAAGCCTATCCGACCTCTTCCCCATTCTTGTGTGTTTCTTAAGTGTGACAGCTACAGCGTAGTAGCAAGACACTCTTCTGTGCAATGTAAACATGGTTGTGTTTAAACATCTTAGTTATCCATATTATGAGATATTAACGAGGCTGGCGTAACTGCAGTCAGTTCCTGTTTTTCTGAGCAGCCTAAAATTAAGACTGATCATACAATGACACAGAACAAAGAAACCGTTTAGGAAAACGTGTCTTGTGTATGAATGCAGACACAGATACTACAGTTTGGCAAATTCCAGCGCCTTGGATTCACATTGCTCTGAAGGTTACTAATTATTACTTAAAGCCTTTTCAATCCTATGCTTTCTAGTTTGAAGAGAGGTGGTACGCTGCTTGAAATAGATTGCAAATCTGAATAGATAATTGTCAATGATGGATTTGTAAGGTAAAATCCCCTGTCAATCCCACGCTTTCTTTTGGCCAGTTGACACACATTTCGTCACTAACGAAGCATGGACCAAGGTAGGGGAACTAAGAAGTTATCTTCTACTGGTAGATAAATTATCACCAGCCTCCCAGGAGGCTTTTCCATTTGCCGTAGCAGCGGTGCAGAGATCACAAGACCTCTCGGTGGCAGCCACCTTACCAGCAGTTTAGGGATTTCCTATACTGGGGATTTGGGAAACTTCCAAACTTCTGAGCCATTGTGCTTAATGGCCCGCAGATGGGACCAACCATTGACTGTTAGCCCTGCAACAGGATCAATCCTAAATCAAGTAGAACTGCAAGGCAGCTGTGCCTCTATCGCCTCGACCAAACGCCCCCACTTGCAACAAGCAGAGTTTGAAAATAAAACCTGCGATACCTAACGGCTTAAATACACACCTATATACACTCACATAATAAATTTCACTGAGTTGCCAGAGACTTTGCACACTCCCTTCTGCTCCCTGGGAAGTTGTTTCCACCACCTGAGCCCTGGGCTGGCTGCTGGCTCCTGCTCACAGCTCTCCAGGAGCTGCAGTTCCCTCCCCTGCACACCCAGGGCCCTGGAGAGGCTCCTCTCTGTGTCTGTTTCCAAGGCACAAGCTCTTGTCCCCAAGGATGTTTCTCCTGACCCAGTCACTTCTGACAGGAATGTGACACAGCTGTGAATGTTCTTGTTGTTTGGCCTGCACAATGAACCATGGCACTGACTTTCACAATTTAATGATGCAATTTTGTGAAAAGATTATACCTTTTCTCATTTTTTAAATCTCTTGCCTTACATTCTTAGGTGTCCCAAAACTTGTCTCACAAGAGTGAATAATCATTCCCAATCATTTTCTTTACAATATGCATGGCATCTATAGTCTCCTACTGCTTCCAGTCCCAGCTTTTTCCGAAAGTCCTTACCTACTCCTTATTACTTCATACATAAGCAACTGGATACTTTTAATCATCCTTGCTATAGCTTTATGTGCTCTTACTGTAAACTGCATGTTTACAGAACTGCACTTAGTATTTAAGATGCAGTCATATTAGATATACAAAATGATTTTTTTCTGTTCTGTTTTCTATTTCTTTCCTGAAAATTCTTAGCATTCTATTTCCCTTCAACATTATTGAATAGCACTGATGTGCCACATGCAGAGAGGACTCCAAGATCTTTCCAGAGCGCTATGTAAATTAAACCCCATTGTCATCTATGTACAGTTAGGATTGCTTTTGTCCTAAATGCACTTTACATTCATCAATATTGAATCATGTCAATAATTTTACTGCTCAGTCACTTAGCATTGCAGAATTCTTCTGCTTCTTTAGACAATCAGCTTTAGCTTTCATGACCTTGTGCTATTTTGTGTCAGAAACAAGCTTTGTGGCAGCTACTACCCTCATTCTCTTTCCAGACTGTTCGTAAGTATTTCTGTAGTACCAGCACCAGCCCAGCCTCTGGTGGGCCTCTGCTACAATGATGTGTCTATTCAGATACCAGTTCATTTTCCATTCTTCCTCTAGCATGAAAGCCTATCATCTGTTCCCAGGCTTTTCCCCCACTCAATTAATCCAGGAGAGCCATTCCCCCTGTCACTTAAGAGATTAGTTACCTCAACAGCCCTTGACACCTGATTTTTCAAGGTTTTTCAGATTGTACAAACAGGATTATCTCTCTCCATCTGTTTGTGCCAGAACATCTTCAAAGAACTCCCAACATCTTGTGAGGTGTCATTTCCCTTCCAAAAAACTCTTAGCACCTCCTATCACACAGCATGTAACCATGTCCCCCTTCCTGCAGGTAGCTGCCACCACCATGTAGACTTGATGGAGACCCATGGGGGTTGCTGCAAGTCCAGCTTTGTCTTGGTAAGATCTAGCCTACCAAGATGTTTTGCTTCACGAGAGCTCTATAGCACGAGGAAATTAGTGAAAGAACAAAAAAGGAGCAGGCCACTAAGCTGATTAAGGGACTGGAGCATCTGCCCTAGCAGGATAGGCTGAGTGTAGGAAATGTTTAGTCTGGAGAAGGGAAGGGTCAAGGGAATCTTATGAAAGTGTAGAACCAGTAGAAGGGGCTGGAGATTGGGGACCTGAGAAAAAACAGAGGCAGGGTCTCCTCAGTGGTGTCCAGTGACAGGACAAGAGGCAACAGGTACAAACTGAGATACAGGAAAGTCCATTTCAGCCTAAGAAAAAAACCCTTCTTTGCTCTGAGGGCAGTCAGATGCTGCAGCGTGTTGCCTGGAGAGGCTGTGTAGTCTCCCTCCAGTCCTGGAGATAGTAAGTCAACAGGACACAGCTCTGAGCAACCTGCTCCAGATGTCCCTGCTTTGAGCAGGGAGGTCAAACTAGATGATCTGGAAGCTCAATTACTGTGTTATTTGCAAGGGCCTGTAGTGACAGGACAAGGGGTAATGGGTTTAAATTGAAAGGGGGGAGGTTTAGATTAGATGTCAGGAAGAAATGCTTCCCGGAGAGGGTGGTGAGGCACTGGAACAGGTTGCCCAGAGAAGCTGTGGATGCCCCATCCCTGGAAGTGTTCAAGGCCAGGCTGGATGAGGCTTTGAGCAACCTGGTCTAGTGGAAGGTGTCCCTGCCCATGGCAGGGGGGGTGGGACTAGATGGTCTTTAAGGTCCCTTCCAACCTAAACCATTCTATGATTCTTCAAAGATAAAATGATAGCAGGCAGCATTCAGACTCTTCAAGAGCCAGTTCAGAGGCTTGGTAGAATCACACACTAGCTATCAAAAAGGACTTCAGAAGAACAAAGAAATTGTTTATGTGGTTGAAAATCAACTAGTTATGACATATTTGAATATGTGTGATAGCAAAGAAGCTATTTCTAACTCAATTTTAAAATAAATATGAGCAAATCAAAGGGGAAAAAAGGCAAGCAGAGCAAAACCAAGAGTTTTAGAAGCAATTTGTTTAAAGTATAAAATTAGTGATAATTTTCTTTTAGGTGCAAGAAAGCAGCCAGTGGGTGAGACTTCTAGAGGCATAAGAACAGCAGTCTTGGGAAACAAAGCATAGAAAAAAAGCAGAGTTACTTATTATTTGGGTGTTCATGATGAAAAGTGCTCAAACAATGTTCCTACACTAGGCTCTAACCTTTTTTACAGGATTACTTCTTTACAGTGCCTAACTCTGAGAAACATCTTGACTTCAAGGGTCAAGAGAAGAGGTTTGGGGACAAAGCAAAAAATGAGTGGAAAACATTGGCAGGCCCAGATGACATTCACCTGGCAGTTCTGAAAGAAATCAACCTCCCCCACAAACTGTGCAACACAGCTGCTGAGGTGGAAATCAGAGAAATCGAAAGCAGCAAACAACACTGAATTCTCCGAGAGTTTCAGGGTGGACTGAGATAGAAGATTTTAATTTCAGTTTAGACCATTGTTTTAGTAGTTACAAAGCTTTCCATTGAAGTATCCCAGTAGGCTATATCAGCCTAAAGAGGTCTAAAGGAAAATAGCTCTGCTAATGGAAAATGGGATTTCTTTTAAGAATTTTTAAAACTTTGGGGTTTGTATATCAATTTGTATCTGGTAAAGGTGGAATTTTAAGAGTCCTGATATTTATTGTCCATATTCTGCCCTTTGAGACACTAAAGACTAGCTTTAAGACACAGAGAAAGTCACAGGAGGGATTTGCATCCTACTTGAATTTGAATGGTAACAGAACCTAGCAGAATGATATGAAAACCCCACCTCTTCTGGATCTTATTTTTGCTGTAGAATCCTATGAAATCCCTGAACTACTGCAAGAATCTGGAAAAAAAAAAAAAAAACCAAAAACCTGGTCCAGTTGGTGGATATTGACATTTGTCTTGTTCTTCCTTTACCCAGGGATGTCTCCAGAACAGCCGTTGCCAATCTTCCAGCCAAAGGATTGGAAAGCCTTAAAGAACTAATGGCCAAAAATACCTGGACTTTAAAGAAATTACCAGCTGTAAAGATATTTCTTCAGCTAATGCGAGCTGACCTGTCATACCCAAGTCACTGCTGTGCTTTCAAGAGCTGGAAGAAAACCATCGGGTGAGTTACCCAAGTTAGTGTGAATATAAAATTACATCTACTGGCACTTCTGTGACCATTTTTTGTAGGTACAGAGAATAGTCTCTGAAACAGAGATTACAATTTCGAACTGACAGAAGGAAGAATCTTCGCTATAACAATTTCTAGGACCTTTTGCAACAGCTCCTCCTTTCACTGAGCTCAGAATTAAAGGGGAAAAACCGAAAAGGGCAGTGTGCAGTAACACAGAATGTGCCGTAGCAAGGACTGGGGAAAGAAGTTCTGGAGTGGCTATAGCCTCATGTCTCATACGTTTTCTAACTGAAAAGCTACGAATTTCTGTAATAATCTTGTAGACAGATTATTTCAAATTCCATTTCAGCAGAATTTCCAGCCTCCCATCAGAACAGATGCCAACAGCTTTTGGACAGAAAAAAAATAGATTTAGAGGTGTTCTGATGCACCACAGGGACTCCTCTGCTGGGGGGAGGGAGGGGGAGGATGACTTAGTGCGATTAGCCCCAGAATTGTACTGCAAAATGCAAATCCATTGTAGATTTCTCCTAAATTTAATAAAGTTTAGAGAATTCTCATCAAGGCCAGCCCCTGATTTAGGAAGACAGCCCCAGTTTCAGTATTGCAATATTTGCAGTTGGAATGCAGAGTGTATTGAAAACGTGCTGTAAGTATACAAATTATTCAATAATAAACTAACAAAGCAATAACATTCACAATGACAATGGAGTGGGAAAGCGAGGACAGAAATAAAACAGAGGGTTAGACAGATTCAAACCCTGGACAGGAAGAATGTGCAGAAAGATCCCAGCACAACCTAATGACTGAAACAAATATCTGCATGTCTATTAGCAGAGATGAGAATTTCTCAGTATGCAGTCTCAGACTGTTAGCAATCTGGAATTCTACACAGCTGGAAACGAGAAATGCTAAAGGTTATGGGACAGTAGATCACAGTGATCAAAAAATTTAATGCCAAATTGCAATTTTTTTCCCAGTAAAAAGAGTGAACAATTTTTGACTACATCTACAGGTGCATCACACCACGAGGTACAGGATTCCCAACCACCACACTGCTAGTTAGCTGTAAAGCACCTACAGGAAATACACAGAATACAATTTAAATGGTGCAAATTCTGGGAGAAATTGATTTGTGAGCAAAAATGAAAAGGAAATACTGTGTGTATTATTTAAGTTCTAAACCACAGATAAAAGTCATGATACCCACTACGAATGCAGGCCCCAAGAAGGAAAAGGGATTATGGATGCTGAACAAGGCTGCTTACTGCTGGGGATAGGTGATAGCAACAGAGAAAGGAAAAACAGAGTTTACAAAAAAGCCCAGAAATGCTCAAGCTTATTGTTCACTGTATGTTCTGTTAACAGAAATATATCTGATCACATTTTTACAGCTATGTTTTCATTCACAGTGATTTATTTTGAAGTGTTCCCTTTGTTTACTCACTGTACTCCAGTCAGACTGTAGATGCCAGCAGTGATTTCCCCCTCTACTCTTTCAGAATCCTGGAGTACCTGATATGTAACCAGAGCAGCAGTCACAGCTTCCGTAAGAGGAGATCAGTCAAAGCTCTCAGAGGTCCCTTTTACAAAGATTACGCAGAAGACTACACAGACCACACCGATTCTGTGTATGACAAAAACACCAAGTTCACAAATTCTCAGGAAAATTCCCATTATTACATTTTTTTGGAAGAGCATGGAGAAGGAAATTTTGGGTTTGGCCAAGAGCTCAAGAACCCTCAGATGGAAGACGTCCAGACCTTTGACAGTCATTACGACTATCCTGTCTGCGGAGCCAATGAAGACGTAATATGCACTCCAGAGCCTGACGAGTTTAATCCCTGCGAGGATATAATGGGATATCAGTTTCTGAGGATTGTGGTGTGGTTTGTGAACCTGCTGGCCATCCTAGGTAACATTTTCGTCCTTTTCATCCTTCTCACCAGCCATTATAAACTGACTGTACCACGCTTTCTGATGTGTAACTTGGCCTTTGCAGATTTTTGCATGGGGTTATACCTCCTCCTGATCGCTTCCGTGGATCTCTACACCAGGTCTGAGTACTATAACCATGCTATAGAGTGGCAGACCGGGCCCGGTTGCAACACAGCTGGCTTTTTCACCGTCTTTGCTAGCGAACTTTCCGTATACACACTGACTGTGATCACCCTGGAGCGCTGGTATGCCATCACTTTTGCCATGCGCCCGGACCGGAAGATTCGTCTCCGTCATGCCTTGCTTATCATGCTGGGAGGGTGGCTCTCGTGCTTTCTCCTTGCCCTTTTGCCACTGGTTGGTGTCAGCAGCTACAGCAAAGTCAGCATCTGCTTGCCCATGGACACTGAAACACCAGTGGCTGAAGCCTACGTTGTCTTTGTTTTATTATGTAACATTATTGCTTTTGTCATCATCTGTGCCTGCTACATAAAGATCTACGTAACTGTGCGAAACCCTCAGTACAAGTCAGGGGACAAAGACACCAAAATTGCCAAGCGGATGGCTGTGTTGATCTTCACCGACTTTCTGTGCATGGCTCCCATCTCTTTCCACGCTTTATCCGCTATTATGAACAAACCACTGATAACTGTCACCAATTCCAAGATATTGCTGGTACTCTTCTACCCACTCAATTCTTGTGCCAACCCCTTTCTTTATGCTATTTTCACCAAAGCTTTCCGAAGAGATGTGTTTATCCTGCTAAGCAAGTTTGGTATATGTGAGCGTCAGGCTCAGGTCTACAGAGGTCAGACCATCTCAGCCAAAACCAGCAGCGGCTCTTACGGGCAGAGGATCAGCCGAGGGATAGGTCAGATTCTTACAAGCATTCAAGACCCAGTCAGCGACTACCTTCCTGCCGCGACACTGCAGAACCAAATCCTCGTGGAAGAATGCAAGCAAACTGAGCTATAACAGCTCAGAGTATCACAGCCACAATCCGGTCAAGGGGTGGTTGTACATACAGTGATGTGAGTGAGAAGATAACATATTCTCCATATCCTTTTTCCCCAGCCTAACCTTTGTGATGTCTCAAAATACCGTCTGAGTGGTCTTTTAGACAAGTCACTCATTTGAACCTCATGTCTTACACTCTTATCACTGCAGGCCAAAAAGATAATGCTCTGGTGATAACGCTGAAAGTAGATGTGAACGCTCTGTCTAAATAGGAAAATTAATATATAGAAACTCAGCAAATATGAAATACACCCCCACGAAAAAAATTAAGGAAGCAGGAGACCAAACAAAAAACTTGGGGGTACTTGTACGACTAAAAGGAGGACTTAAAAGTTTTATAATTAAAGCAAGATTTAAAAAAATATTCAAGGTTGAAGTTCTCAAATGCCAACTGCCTGTGTGTCCAAAGGTTCCATTGGTTTTCTAATAGCAAATTTCTAAAACTTCTACCAGAGCCTAAAACGGAACAGACTCCTCCTGCTTCTGCCATTCTGACCTAAACCAAAGTTAGTCTTCTGTTTGCGGTTCTTGGTTTAGTTAAGTGAGGTGGGAAAAGAAGCCTCTTCCTATTGCCTTTAGAGCAATAAAAGGCAAACGTCACTGATTTTGCAGCTGTCCATAAGACAGCAGGTAAGAAACATTAGGGCATTTGTCTTTGTGTGCTGCAAGAACTCAGTAATCACTCTCTCATTTCTTCACAAACCTACTTGGAGATGGTTTACTTTGAATTTGATTTGAAAACGAGTCCACCCAGTCAAGCTAACAATACCTGTATTTTTTTGATGGCTGAAACTTAAGATTGTACTAAATTTTCTCCCAATTCCCCGTGCTTTACCTGACTCCAGTACTGTTCAATCTGAGCAGGTTTATTACTTTGAATACTCTGCTAACTACTGCTTTCTCATCACTACTGCTCTCCCTGCTTACCTCTCCTACAGGGCTAGGATGACTTTCCCTTTAGCACTTGTTATGTTGAGCTGCCTCAGATCTACACTTAGACAAAGGGAGTGGATCATGCCTTCAGGTTATTCCATGCCCTTCCGTTACTGGAGGCTAACCACTAGCTCCTCCAACACGTTTTAAGAACATCACTCCACCTTGTAGTGAGATCTGTTGCCTGACTTTCGTAATGTCTACAGGACAGCTACATAAACCTCACTGTTAGCCCCTGGTTGGCCACAGCCTAGACACACAGCTTAGACACGTACCCTCCACACTCTGCTGAAGGAAATCCAAGCTCAGGTACAAGGAACAACCATGCTCCAGGGAAGCACTAGAGCATTCTTCTGCCATACCCGCTGCTAGATGAGGCCGGAGCAAGACCCAGCTTGCCTGTGCCCAGTTTATCCACATCCTACCAACAAACGAACCAGGGCCAGGCGCTACATTCCCTGCAGACATCAGGACTCGGGCAAAGAGCTGCTTGTTAACACTTGGCCGGCCTGAGTGCCTGACTGACCGCAGGATCAGACCTGTTCTCACCCAGCTGTAGAGACCAGCGCTGTAGGCCTGCTACCAAGATTGCCACTGATCATTTCACCCATCTATTTGGAAGGCTTACCATGAAAAGGAAGAATATTGGGTAAATCTTTGCTTCCAGGTAGGTATTTTAAAGTTAATTTTGTAATATCTATGCTGTTTTTAATGGAATTATAGTCTTTGAGGTATTGTAATTAAATTTAACAGACAATAGTCAGGTCTTTTGTAATGCGGGTTAGTAGTATCCAGAAAAACATAATGGTAGAGCCCTTCAAGCTGCTAGCTACTACAAATGGAAATTGCATGATTGCAAATGCCATGTATGTGTTCCCATTCAAACTCAGTTTGATTTGATATCCCTGGTTAGAAATGAAGGCTGCTTCAGTGAGCAGAAACAAGGGCCTAGTTTCACCAACTCTCTGAGATGGTCTCAAAATAATTGTTACTCTTAATGCCAGTAAAAACCTACAATATTACATTACAGACTGATTCAGCTGCCTATTTTGGGAGGTCATGCTTCCATTTTTGGTTGATTCTCAGCAAACTTTGAAACCAAAGCTGCTGAAAACCATGCAAACCATAATTTAAGACCTCCTTTTCTGTGATCTGTGCTCACCCAGTGTTAATCAGAAACGTAAAGCGAGCTTCTTAAGCCTGCAGATCAGCAAAATTCCCTACTCCTCAAACAGCAGCATTTGGAGTGCTCTGGCCGCGCCCGAGAGTCCCACACAAAACGGGTGATGTTGAGATGCAACCACCACCCCTGGGTTCTGTCACCCACCTGATACTGGAGTAATCAGTGAAAGGAGAAGTCGTTTCCTGCTGCCTTTACTTAGTACCTCAGCGCAGCAAAGAGAGTCGAGTTCTGATGGCCAATCTACGCTTACGCTACAGACCTCGTCAATACCAGCAGGAAAGAAAATCCCAGCTTGAATCATATTCAGAAAGACTCAATCAACATTTGTTTTAAAAGTGCTTTTAAAAGTAACATTACGGAAGTATTTTAAACCTCTCCTTGCCTTAAAACAAACCAGAATATTTGTTCTATGGAAACCAGTAGGACATTGGAAGGATGAGCTATGTTGGACCGACTGCAGTATGCTTTTGAGTTAATAAAGCAGTTTGCTGTTACTAATGAATGACAGATCTGTTTAATCATTATTGAACTTCTTTATCTCCCATCAGCGCACATATTTTTTGTCTATTAAAAAGGTTGGATATTTCTGGTCTTGCACATTCCTTCTTGTGTTTAACTTGGTAAAAAAAAACCTATTTAAAAAGCTGTTGGAAAGATCCAGGCAACAGCCTTCAAATAACGTATTTGCCAGACTTCTTGTAAATGTTTGTATCCTACAGATACTCTCTTGCCTTTCTCTCTGATCAATCCCTTCAGCCATTTTTGGGTTTGCGTATACCCTTACGTAACACTTGCTATTTCAAATCCATCTCAGCAAGATGTGTTATTTCTGGCATTCAGTACATATTTTCTCTGGAATACTTTGGAAATAATGCAGAGCATTGGAATAAAATGTTTTGTTGGAAATTGTAAGAGGCTCAGCAAGTTTTTCTGAAGGTTTTAAAATATTTTTCCTATAAAAGAAGTTAATACTATTTCTCCTGCACTCCACTGTTCTCCTTGGCTAGCCTACAGCCAGAAAGATTGACCACATGGCACACTGATAAGAGATGTGGGGTTTTTCCCCACCACGCGCCGCGAAAGGGATGTCCTAAGTGGCTGTCTTGGACAGTGCAGCAGGGATGGAAAGGAACAGGAGTCATACTGCTGAGCTCTGGGGTTCCACCCCCATCATTAATTACATCCAAGATAATCAGAATCACCTAACATCCATGAGGTCCTCTTCAAAAGACTAAATCTGGAATGTGATCTTTTCCATCCTCCTTTCTAAACCTAACGCGGATGTGCCAGCCACAGAGACTAAGGGACAGGATGCTGCATGAGAAAACCCTTCCATAGTGAGAAGTTTGTGGGGTGGAGAGACTCCACTGCAGGAATCCTGAGAATAACTAAATGCCCATATGCAACCTTACGGAAGGTCCCTCCCCTCCCCAGCACAGGTCTTCCCTAAGAACAAATGTCCCTTGTCCCACAACTGCCAAAATCTATGCTGCCAAATTTCATGTTCAGTAATTCTCATCAGTGGGGGGGAAAATTACCATCTTCGCTATATGGATCCTTGTATTACCTGGAAAAAAACACCCAAGGGACAACCCCCCTACTGAAAACTCTCAGAGCACTCAAATATCAGTTACCTCTTGACATACCCTCCCTGTCCCAAAAAACTCAGCTGATTCCAGTATCTGTGCACCTTGTCACTGCCTGTGATCGTGCTTCCCTCCTGCATGAGGCTTTGGGGTGCACGGAAAGCTTTTTCTCAGTTACAGACACATCAGCTAGGACAATTAAGCTTATAGGCAAGAAGAAAATCCAATGGGACAAGCAGTGGCAAGGAATAAACAGCTGTGTCTAAGAGGCCTATGCTGTCAACATGTGCATGAGGGGACCTGGAAAGGGGAGCAAACAGTGAGAAAACCAAGTTTGCCATAATATTAAGATATTTAGAGCAATGAGAAAATCAGATGGCTATGAAGAACTGTGGGAAGACTTCTGAAGACTGAATGACTGCAAGAGGAATTCAGTGTAGGTAAATATAAAGTGATACGCCTGACCTGGTAAAAACAAAACAAAACACAAATCGTGCTCTGAGCTGACAACCCCAATTCAGGAACTAGATCTTAGGGATGCAGTAGGTAAATCCATGAAAATGCCATCTTATGCTTCCTGGAGATCAGAAAAAGGATATCAAATGATATTACTGGGAAAGGAGCAGAACATAAAATCAGCAATTTTTATATTCCTGTATAAATCTGCACTTTGAATGATGGAGGTCGTCTTATCTCTGCCACAGAAAAGCAATATAATAGAACTAGAAAAGTTTCAGAGCAGGGTAGCAAGGAGAACGAAAGTCTTGGAGTTAGAGCTAAGGAATCGCCAAGTAAAGCAGGACCCCTCGGAGCAGAAGGGAGATGACAAAGTTCGATGAAGTCACAAGCGGGCTGGAGGAGCCGAGTCACTGAGCTTCTTTCCAAAGACTGCTGTGGGTAATAAAGTTTACACAGGTTCACAGAGAGACTGAGGATTCATGGAAGAGAAATCAGTGGAAAGACTAAAAAAACCAGAACCTCTCTGTCTCAGGATGCTTCTGAACTGCAAATACTTGGCCGACGGGAGGGAGTACTCGGAGAGCGTATCATACGTGCTTGCCTATACTGTGCTTCACTCACCACACCGTTAGCAGCTATCACAGTTAGGATTCTGGCAGAGATGCACTCCTGGTCTGCTCCGTGGCAGCCACTTTTCTCGTGTTCAGGCAGTTCCCCTGTTCACACTGCAAAGACAGCTTCAACCACACCTTCCCTCAGCAGGGCTGACCACAGAGCCCGTGTACATTAGAAACCCAGGAGTGAAGAACAGCATATTCCCTGTTCACGGCACTATCTCAGTGGATCTGACCTCATGGCTCAGAGGGCGAAGGCTGGCTGCCTTCTCTCCAAACCTGCGCAGAAATGGGAAGAGCCAATGTTACCAAAGTCTGGCTCTGAGATTTCAGACTGGAGAACAGAAAACCCTGTTTCGGGGTGGCAGATAATGCCATTATTTTCTCTACATAAATGTCTGTGATTCTATTTGCATAATGGGGTGCTAATATATAAATACACCGTGGAAGATTTCTTCGTTCTCCAACGCTAGGGACAGGCTGAGCTGCAGCCTGAGTTATGAGAACCTGGAACTTTGAGCAATTTACTTCAAACTGGCTGTAGTTGACCTCTACTAGTCTCCTCTCTCTCCACCCATAGAGAGACGTGTTTTTTGACCAAGTAGGTGCCTGTTCTAGATGACAGCATCTGCAACAGGTCAGCTATAGTCAGAGTAAAGCACACCTTGCTGTGGTGTATCCTGGAATCTGAAAACAGTACAAGTATTAAAAGGTAAATGTCAAATCACTCCCATAGCATTCCGATTTATTAATATACATGAAACACACTTGCGTTTCCTTTCTTGCTGGATAATTTAAATATTAATGCTCACAGCATAGTCTGTTGAAAATCTGTACCAAAAAGACTCCTTAAAAAGCAAAGATTGATGTGAGCAGACTTCCTCTGATGCTTACATGTTAAAATGAATCAAACCCTCCCCTTCCAGTCTGTCTGGCCAGGCTGAGGAGTAACAGCAGCATAATCTCTGTTGCTTTTCTACCAGACGGCAGGCATCCTCACGCTAAAGCCACCAGGTAATCCAGCGGTTTCTGGGCCACAGTTAAAGCGGGACAGAATGAGGCAGAAAATCAGTTGTGTATCACGCCTTTCCATTACGCGCTCCCCTCCTCCCTGGTAGGGATTCTGAAAACCTGACACTGGGCTCTGTGGCCTAAGGCACAAGGTGTTGAAGGGTCATCAGCACGTCCTGGGAAAGGAGACGTTTGAGAGGACTTAGTGTCGCACACGGAGAGATTCTGACAGCACCGTCAACCTGGAAGTCCCACTGATTTGATAATACAGCTGCATAAAGCTGAAACACTTTTGGCCTGTTTAGTCACTTCCATCTGCCCCAAGTTACTTTTGTGCAACTAGAAATCATGAAGTGAAAGTGAACAGAGACTCCGAGAGGTCAATACGCAGAGCGTTTCATCAGCAGAACCGATCAGTTCTCACCTCCTGCCCATCCCTACCATACACACACGCTGGTATGAATTGCCACAGCACCTCAAATTATCAGCTTCTCGGATCAGACAGGGTACCAACCCCGTGTTCCTAACTGACTCTCCTCATTTTCCAGCCTGAAAATATTGGGTATATATTCAAAAACATGGAAAAGTGTCACCATCTGTAGCACAGGACTTGGACCTCACTGGGGTCATCCTGAGCTCAACTCCTTCAGTTTACCTTCTGCAGGATTAATGCGAATCAACCCAAAGCCTGCCCTGCTTTTTGGGTAGGAGCTTTCTGGGCTGCCTGATTATGTGCATGGCCAAGCCTTGTGTGTGCAGTCACCTGAAGGTACATCCTTACTGTTGCCGTCTCTGCAGTTCAGCTGAAGTCCAGGGAAGGCTGTTAATTGGTTAGAGGAGGAGTTTTGGTCCTCAGCTCTCCAATACACAGCTGCAATGAGGACAATCTCCTCTGGGTTCTCCATCTTTCTTCTCTTTGAAGGAATGAAATCTGTTGTGGACATCAGCTTCATCCCCAAAACACGTCTCAGCGCTCACTAAACGTTACAGTGGTTGGAACTGCTGGATTGTTACTTGCACAGACGCTGAGATACTTTTTACAAGACCTACTCTGCTGCCACGCAGAGCCTCCCCGCTGGAAACACGAGGACCGGGAAGTGGCTGGAGTGCCAAGGCCACGCTGGTGCCAAGCCCACGCTGGCTGCCCCACAGCTGCGCGGATTCAGCTGAAACGGCAGCGGCCCTTCTTTGAAAAGAGACGATAAACGACAGCACTCCCCATCTTCTGCAAAGGCAAAGCTGCAACTGGTCAAACCCAAGCAGTAACGCGGATTTCAACACAAAACCGCTCGCTGCCAACGCCGAGGCACTCTCCGTCTTCTCCGCGGCCCCGCGTACGCAGACAGCGCTCAAATGCCAAGCAGCACCAAGGTTGGATCCGCGCCACGTGCACCAAGCCGGTTTCAGTTTGACGATGGTGCAGGAGTTCCCTGAGTCAGAGGTGGATTGCTGCTGCTGCCTAGAGGAAGCTGTGGAAACAACAGCCCGATTCCTTTTCAGCCAGCCGCAGATTTCCCGGTAAATCCCAGCAGTGGTGTGCCAGTGTGAAGCAGCAAGAAGCGTATTTTGATGAAAGGCAGTTAGGAAGGGTGGCAACAGAATGGCGGATGCACCTTCCCATGAGAATTCCAGGGGGGAAAAAAAAAAAAAGGTTTTTTTTATTCCTTACATACATTATTCTCTCAACTAAGTGTTTCACTCCAACTTTTTTACAGGAAGTCTGCCTACCTTCTTTTACCTTGATCCTCTGTGCTCTCCCCGCTTCCTCTTTCCAGATTCTCTTACGTGTCCTTCCTCTCTACTAGGGGAGACACCCCGTGCTCCACTTGATGAAGGACTTCACGCTTCCCACCGCTGATCCGAACTCGTTTCAGCTACACGGCAACGTGCGCACGCCAACGTCGGGGACCTGTTCGAAGATGTGACAAATGATCCAGGACAGAAAACGAAAGCCAAGAGATGTTCTGAATGAACATTAACACCAACCCAATCTGCCAAAATTACTCCACTTTCCCCCTGCCCCCCTCCCAAAAACAAACTTCGGTGCTACGTGCAGACGTGTCTGCGGTGTGAACGTGTTTCTTCTTTAGCCAATCGGTTTTTGACATCAGCAGTATCATCGCATGTGTCCTCTGCCAACTCTCTGCACATACATGGAATTTTACCAGATGCTGCCTTCATGTTTGAGGATTACTTATTAAAAATCAGACAAATTCCACAAAAAAACAGTATGTCAGAAATATCCCCAGCACTAATGCTCTGCCTTTGTTAAAAGTTTGAACAAGGTAAGGTCAGAAGAGATTCTGTCCCACACAAATTCAAGTTTTCTGAAAAAAAGGCAAGCCAAGACAGGACAAACCCCACAGGCAGAATTCCCACGGGGTGAACTGTGCGACACATCCTGTTTAGCAACGCTCCACTCCCCAGAACACCGTTTCCCAGAAGATGTTACCTGTTGAATCCAAACAGCCCACCTGGAGTCTGCAGGTTGCTCCTCTGAGGGGGAAGGATCTGCACAAAATCCTCGGACATTGGTACAGCAAGCCCATGGGAGGAGCCCCATCTGCGGGAACCTTGCAGCAGGATCCCTAGGAGAAATGGGAATAAGCCTTTGGAAAAATCAGGAAGTGGGGTGGTGTGGCAGAAAAGACTGCCTGCCTTATTTTGCTAGTCTAAACTGGTGTCTCCATCACCAGCTCAGAGGGGTTTTTCTTTACCTTGGCATTAAATCCCACCAGCTCTGACATTTGTAAAGCAGCTTTCCAACTCTCTTGGGATTGCAGCGTGTCTCCAGCAAAAAAGCATTTCTACCTTGACAGAATCACACAGCCAGAGGTAACATTTTTCATGTTGATTTTTAGAATCCAACTGTAGTCCTGGCTCTGGATTTGTTACCGAAATACAGGTACACAAATGGAACATTCGCCGTTTTCAATTTCGGTAACTCTTTTGTTTACAAAACCAAACTGAAAATGAGACCAAAAACTCCAAAGTGTAAACCGAATAGATCCTTTAAAGCAGTTGTAACTAAAAGGCATTTTAAAAGACCAGCTCACCAATACCCACCTTCAGAGGGGGTTTTGACCTGCGGATGCAAGTGGGCAACCCCGTACCCCTGGTAACACAGAGCGCTATCTTCAGTTGTTTATTCTCTCTCTGTATTCCCTCATTATTTCAGATAACCCTTTTTAAGGTGAAGCCAGGACACACACACTTACCCTGTGTAAAAAGATGCAGGCACTTCACAGAGAAATAATTGAGAAAGTCTTCACTCTGAAGAAAAAAATATTGTCCTAAAACCACTTATCTGTTACATAGCCACAGTGAAGGTCAAAAGTAGTTCAACAGCACTACAGATGTCATTACGTCTGAAAGGATTAGAGTGGCTGTGGCATAATCCCATTAGCAGTGAAAAAAAAAAAAATAATTGGGGGAAAAAAAAAAGTGAGATCCTGCTCTGAAAACAGGCAGCAAGACCTTCAGCCTCTAACAGAGTATTTTACAAAGAGTCCATGTTAAAAAAAAAAAACAAACACCACAAAACAAACAAAAAAACCCCAAAAACCCATGAAAAACAACTACAGTTGAAGACAAGTTGTAAGGAATGTTGTGTAACTGAAATTAAATGAAGGCTGGAGGACAAGAAAAGTATTAGGGGGGATAAAAACCCAAACCCTTGAATGTATTAGAAAAAAACCCAAACAAAAAACCCCAATCCTTACGATTCTTGCTTTGCTAGACCTTTTGTCTAGCTAAAACATTACTTCAAAATCACCACATTCCAAAATACAACACACACACACACCCCCAAGCACTACACCCTATAGCTTGCACTCTTTCTGATTACATTTAGAATCTGAAGTTCCAAATTTAGGTTTAAAAATAAAACAGAAGTCACGCCTCCCGATAGGGTTCTTAGGCAGGAACTAAGGAGGTGTCACCTGCAGACAGCAGAACGCGGTTCTGCCGATCCATCGCCTGTGTGAGCAGCCAGCCCCCGCTCCTCAGCACCGTCACGCGCCGCCGCTCACGGGACTGACATCCCGACGGCACGCCGGCCTGCTCAGTTTGGTCACCAGGCCCAAGTCTCACGCTTCTCCATAGGGAGAAGGTTCTTAAGTGACTGTGGAAGTCCGACCTCAAGATTAAAACGGTATTTTTTTATAACACTGATGAAGTTACACGGAAAACCGAGCAGGGAAACCCAACGGGCAGGCGACAGCCAAGCTACCTGCGTGCGATGGAAAGAAATCCAGAACCTTCAGCGTTACCATGTAACGGTCCTCAGGCCTCGTACGGTAAGTGCACGTGCAAGACAGTAAATGAAGTGGCAAACATTTTTAAATAACATCTTTAATTAAAGTTTTTGCAAAGGCAAAATATTAAACTTAAAATAGGTCTTAGTACATCAAAATACTAAGTTCTCTAATCGTATTCCAAGCATGGCCTTTGAAACATAATATCCTGTATATCACAGAGGAGCAACCTTGATCTGCAATTGTACAGAATGAATTTTACAAACATAATAAATATATTTACCCCCTTACACATAACAGTATATGTACAACAGCAGTTGACAATAGTAGCTCAGAACAGCAAAAAAAGGATATTCCCCCCACTCTGTAATCTATCGGTACCCTATGCACTCTGGAACACGTCTCATCGGATGACTGTACATATAGCTGAACCCAAGGTAGTTCTTCCCGTTAAAAAAACGCTCCGTTTGTTCCACAATGTCTAATCCACCAAATAATAATTAAACGACACACTGCATGAACTGCCTGAAAAAAAGTAGACAACAAGGAAAACCAGTGACTGGTTTTTACGCGTTTCCCAACCAGTCACAGCAATGGGAAAACAAGACTTTAAACGCCAGACACCAATACGTTAACAATGTACAAGTTTCCTCATCTTGTGTAACCAGTAATCCCAAAGTCTGCAATCAACTCCAGTGTCAGCCGGGGGTGCCGGGGTGGGGCGGCACGCAAGGAACCCCACGATGCCACGTAAGGCAGCCCAGGATCAATCTGGTGTGTGCTGTCCTAAAACCACTCTTCCCTTCCCGGACATCTCACTGCATTCCATTAGGAAGCTTTTGCTTGGGGAGGGG
>NW_010246898.1:27874-30732 GCF_000690775.1 Eurypyga helias
TTTATGGTTTTTAAAGGAGCTTTTACAGATCAAAGGGATTGAATCAAAATGAACTTCAGTTAACAAGGTCTCAAACTCCTTCACTGGAGTTAAGGAATTCAGCTCTGGCAGTGTTGTGTCGTGACACAATTACTGCCAACTGTCAAGCAGTGGAATTATTTTCACAGACTCAATCATTTTTACTTTAACACTGCTAATTGTGCAGCAGAAACAGAAAACCCATTTATATATATATAAAAAGAAAACCTGTTACATGACACAACATATTCTCTGATGTTTTCTAGAAACTGTGCTTCAGGATCACGTTCTTGGAAATAAACTCTGACCACAATTACCGCTTTAAATCAAGTTCAGGAAATTGAATTATGTTCAAATGCAACTTGTCAGTACAATGCAGGAACAAGGAGCATCAAGCCCCACAGAAATCTTGTCGCTAACCAGCAACTGAGGGGGAATAAAAACGTTTTATTTAAATAGTCCAATATAAAGTTCCTTACGTGACTAAATTCTCTATTATCTCCTTAACAGAAAACATATTTGTTTTCAAGTTAGATGTTTTAAAATGATTGCACACACTAAAACTCAACAGAATTAGAGCAAAAAAAAATTGCTTTTCTGATTGAAGCACTGCAGGAAATTTACTCTCTCAGGAATAAAAAAAAAAATTTAAAAAAAAGTATTGTCATACTGGCAAAACAGGTATTCTGCAAACTGAAAAGGCACAAGACTCCCAATTTTGCGCAGTTGCTCTACAAGTTTCCATCAGCCGTCTTGGTTAGAATTATGAAGTTATCTTTCCCCATTTTTTCCATCATAAAAAGGTGCTCCACTGTCTGTGCAAATTTTAACATAAGCCCTCTTGAAATCATTAATTATTTCCATAATACTGAACTATTTAAATGGGGAAAAAAAAAAACCAACAAAACCAACATATGTTTCAAGGCGGGGGGGGGGAATCTTTTATGAACTATGAACATGGGAATCCCTTGCCCTCTGAAAGGAATGGTTTCTTTGGAACCTAATGAAATGGTCTGTTCAGTTACAATGTTAAAACCACGATTAAAAATTCAAGTACAATAATAAAATTAAGCAAACTACATTCTTACAGCAAGCTGCTACAATAAAATGAAATTAAAACATGCTTTTTGATTTTAAAAAAGGAACACTTGATGTAGCAATAAGAGCACAGTTTGGTATGTTTATGTTTGACTGGCTTCCCAAAAAACTTCACAGGTACTTGGTATCTGAAGACAAAACTTAGCTGAAAAGCATACCATACCACTGGCTTGCAAGAGACTCTGCAAGTTCAGAAAGCTCCTAACACCCTTCAGAACAGGCTACGCTTAAGTCACCTTCAAAGTTCTGCTATCCCTTAAAAATAAATAAAAAGGCTATGCAGCTTATAGTCTATGTATGTGGGCGAAAAAAACACGAAGATGTATGAAAACCAAGTGTTGTACAAGCAATCTGGGTTCCAGTAGTATAAACAGGAATCTATAGCTAAAGGGATTTTTTTTTTTTCCTTTTACTGGTTTGGTTGTGCAGCGTTAGGGGTATTTTTCTGGAGCCCGCTACTTAAGACTTACTGGTAACAGCTATGGAAAAAGGTGAGGGAAGGAATTAGTCGGTACACTAGTGATTTCGCTGCGGCTGCACACAGCAGTGCCAACAGTGGTGAAAGACAACGTGTCTGCTTTGTTCAGGAGACAGCAAACACCCATCAGTCGGAGATACCTTGAAGCCCCAAGCCAAAAAACGCACTCTGAATGATGAATTCCCATGACAGAAGCACAAATTAGGAGAAACGCCAACTAACTCTTCCCAAAGCTGATGCGTGTAGATGGCTTACTCACAACCGTCAGGCTCTGGACAGAGCCCACAGGTGGTTGTAGTGCGTGTGGATGAGAGCACAGGCGTACAGCATCACCGCGAAACACCCCTCCTGACAACGCCGTCTGAGGTTCCCACCCACTGCTGAGACTAGGAATGCACTTGGAGGCAAGTAGACAACAGAGAATTAAAATTAGAGCAGTTGTTATCTACTGCCAAAATACACTTGTGACTTTCTTAAATAATGTTTAAAAAAGTTTCATTCTCACGCAGAAAAAGGTCAGCATTCATGGTTCAAGTGTCTGCTTCTGCAAGTCTTCCCCAATTTAGTTAAAATTACCTTCACTGTGTCCATTTTTTTCATCATCTTTCCAAGCACCCAAAGAAACATAAAATCTTTCCGAAATGGTGAGCCACATGAACATTCCTTCCTCCAGTTTCTGAAGTATAATGCCTATTCCCTCCCCTCGCTCAGCAGTAACTGCGCTTCCGAAAGCGGGGCGTGCATGAAGAAAAGGTGTCCACTTCTCAGGAGAGGAAGGGAAGGGGGGGGGGGGAGCAACCTTGTTGCTGTTCACAGAGGAGAAAAAAAATTTAAATTAAAAAAAAAAACCAACACAAAACCACACCTCTGGAAAAGGCAAGTGAAAAAGTGACTACACAAGGTTTAGTGCACCCGACTGCCTGATCTTTGCCACTGAGACAGGCTGAAAACACCCTAACGGCACCAGCGTTCTCCAAGCTGTGCAGCTCACTCCATGAAGTTACGTGCCACCCTCATTTTCAGAGGTTAACTGCCGCGGGTTTTAGCACAGCAGATCTTTGAATAACAGAGTCCCAGCCAGGATGTCAGAACCTGCATGTGATTTTCTGTATGAAAACTCGAGTCGTTCTGGTGGTCTGTTGAATTATCTGTGGATGTCTGGACTACGCAGGCAGGGAGCAGGTGAAGGAATGCATCTGTTACACCATTACCTACACATTTGATTCAAAAGGTCTCCAAAGCCTTTCTTTAAAAAAAAAAAAAA
>NW_010246899.1:0-279 GCF_000690775.1 Eurypyga helias
GGCACGGCGCGGGGGCGGCTCCCCGCAGCCTCCTGGGGCGGGCACTCCCGGGTGCGGGCAGGGGTGAACCTGCCGTAGATGCAGTCATTAGGGATTCTTTCCTTGCAAATCGAGATCAGCTTGATGTGGTGTCCAAGGAGCTGTTAGATGTGTTGTGATGCTTCTTCACCTGACTCTCCTGCATCCTTCTGTCTTCTAGAGGATACGCTGCTAGTCTCTGTCTGCTGTGCTTTTCCCCATTATCCCTATCCCTACCCTGCCATCTTGGTGGAATGGAGA
>NW_010246899.1:684-3109 GCF_000690775.1 Eurypyga helias
TTTCCCCATTATCCCTATCCCTACTCTGCCATCTTGGTGGAATGGAGAAGGTCTGGGAACATCTCGGTTCTTTGATGCTTTTTTGGTGATGGTGGCTGAAAGCCACGGTGCCCAGCAGTATTCTCCCTTAATCATGGAGAACGCAGCCCACAGCCAAGAGACTTCCTTGTCGCTCCTCATTTTTCTTTCATATTCCTAGGAATCCTTTGTTTTCCCAGTTGTCTCATCCTCACGCCCATGCCCCATTACTGGGCTGTTTAAACTTGTCAGGTGCTTTTCTGTCTCCGTGTGTGCACGGGCTGAGCTCCAGCATCTCAGCCTGTCTCTTCCCTGAAGGAGGAGTAGTCCAGGAAGTTCCCAGATCTCCAGCTGGCAGTAAGAGAGCCTAAATGCAATGAGGTGCCCTTGGAGCAGCAGCAGAAAGGCAGAGAGCTGGAAGGGGTTTGGTTTTTGGTTGGGTTGGGTTGTTTGTTTGTTGTTTTTCCCTCTTTTCTCTAGAGACGGGCATAGCAGAGCCCAGGGGAACCACAAGACTCTGACACTTGCCATCTCTTTGGCCTCCTGCCTTTCCTGGGGTAGCACACCCCTGTGTCACTACCTGCAGCGCTGCATAGTGACATCAAGGCCGGAGCCAAACAGCCAGAACACAGCCAGTCAGAGGACAAGATAACGGCAAAAAGCCCTGCGCCCGCCAGCACCCGTGCAGTTTCTCAAGTACGAGACGAGCAGCTGGATGGGGCTGGTTCTCACGGACCCTGCAGAGCTGCTCCCTGTGCGTTGTCCTCATGAGTAAACTTGGCGCATCACCCCCTGCCCTTACAGTGTGTTTACTACGCGTAGTCCTTCTGTGCCCCAGTGTACATATCATGCCTACGCTGGACTCCATCAGCCTCAGATGTCAGCATAAGGATGAGTTCTATGCACAGGGAAAAAGAGACTCTCCTGTAGCCCGACGCACTCCTCTCCTGCCATTCATTGCAACCCAGACAAAGATGCAGGAGTTACCTGCAACCTTGATCAAGGACTGGAGAAAGCATTCCTGTCCACCTCATCTCCTAGTGAAGAACACCAATGTAGGGAATGGCTTCTCGGTGCAGCCCCTCCATCCTTGTTGCCTGTGCTGGGCTAAGGTTATCCCTGAGGGGAGAAAGGCATTTGTGGAACACTTGTGCCCAGTTACACTGGGCAGCAGAAGCACTTGTCAGCAGCTTCTCTTGTGTCTGGGGAACGTAGTGAGCAAGGCGGGTGGTGAGCTATTGCATCATTTCCTCTATTTTAATTACATATTATCAGTAGTAATGTTAGCATTATTAGCATCACTATAATACTCACTTATGAGGGGATCAGAGGAAATCCCATACTGTGGGATGGGAGCCCGTGGTTGTCCTGGAAGTCTGGAGAGGATAGTCATCCCTTAGAAGAAGACATGGAATTACGTCTGTGTGTACCCTCACTGTGATGTGTGAGGCTACAGGGCTGTGCTGGGTGGAGTTCGTTTTCTTTGCAGCAGCCTGCAGGTTGCTGCGTTTTGGATTTGTGACTGATGTGGCGATAACACACCCGTGTTTTGGCTGAATTTGCCAATATACTTGGCAATATTTGCACTGCATGAAGACTGGGCAGTATTTGCACTGCATGAAGACTTTCTCCTCTTCCCACTCAGCCCCCTCCCCCATCAGTTGGGTTTGGGGTATGCAAGAAGCTGGGAGGGTACACAAGCAAGACAGCTGACCCAAGCTGACG
This sequence comes from Eurypyga helias, assembly GCF_000690775.1. Lineage (NCBI taxonomy): Eukaryota > Metazoa > Chordata > Aves > Eurypygiformes > Eurypygidae > Eurypyga > Eurypyga helias. The sequence continues at coordinate 2,428 of NW_010246899.1, forward strand.
ACAGGGATATTGTGTGCCCTGGAACATCGTACTCAGAATATAAATTGAGAGGAGAGGGATTTGGGAAGGCGGCCACTGCTGCTCCAAGACTGGTTGGTAATTACTCTGCTTGTGGGAAGTGGTGATCGCCTTTGCGTCGCTTTCCCCCCTGTGCTGGATTTAGTCAGAACAGAGTTCATTTTCTTCTCAGTAGCTGGTACGAGGTTATGTTCTCAGATTTGCCCTGAGCACTGGTAAGTTGGTTTTTAGTTGGTGCTAAGGAGCGCTTGCACGAATTTGAGGACTTCTCGGCACCTGATACGACACCGGTGTTCCCAGCTTTCTTGCTATAGGCAGTGGGGACACACAATTCAGACAGCTGACCCAAACTGACCGAAGGAGTACTTCATTCCGTAGCACGTCATGCTCAGGACGTAAGCCAGGAGTGGGCTGGGGGGCCGTAGCCTGTTTATATAGCTCACTTGTTAGGTAGCTTGTTTGTTTAGCTCCTTTGTTCGTGCATTTGTTAATGAGTTGGTGGGTCAGTTGGCTTTTCCTGGTCGTGCTCTTGTTCGTGGGACTCACTCAGACTCTGCTGCGATTGCTCTCTGGCTCTGACTCAGTACTTGAGACCTGACTGTGTATCGGTCGGCGGGTGGTGAGCTATTGCATAATTTCCTTTAATTACATATTATTAGTAGTA
>NW_010246900.1:0-218 GCF_000690775.1 Eurypyga helias
GGCCACGGGATTTGGGATGCTCTGCTATGGGATGCGGGACACTCATCTGTGGGATGCTTGGCCACGGAATTTGGGATGCTCTGCCGTGGGATGCAGGATGCTTGGCCAGGATACAGGATGTTGGGCCACGGGATGCAGGACATTCATCCGTGGGATGTTGGGCCACGGGATGTGGGACATTCATCCGTGGGATGCTCAGCTGCGGGGGACAGGGACCT
>NW_010246901.1:0-18274 GCF_000690775.1 Eurypyga helias
AACCAGTCTGTGATTCTATGTTCTGGGGTTTCGTGCAGCTGCTGTGCCTACGCTGAGCAGGGCAGCCGTGCTGGAGACAGGGCTCCACTTACCTGGGCATCTTTGACTGGAGGAGAAGGTCATCCCATTAAAACGTGTTTCGTGGCCGTGTCACAGCGGGTTTCCCCCCTGCCAAAGGAGAGAAGGGATCACTGAAAGCTGTGTTAGACTCTAATTTTAGAGTACTATTTTCTTTCCCAGTGTACGTAACCGTCATGTGACTGGGCAAACTGGCAAAGCTGGGGCACAGCCCTGCCCTCGAAGCATTCCGGAGCATGAATTCAGCATTTCTGTACTCGGTGATTTCTCTGTGCTGTGTTTTGATTTCAGTTAAGCGTGTACACTACCACACGGTCAAACATTGGTGCCGAGAGCACCATAGATCTGGTGTTGAATGTGGAGGATTTCGATCTCGAGTCCAAATTTGAAAGGTAGGTGTCCTAACGTGTGTGGAAGTATGCACGAAACAAGGTAGACAGCTCCTGATGGTTGTGTCGAAAGAGTCGTTCTTGCATGCTTTGTTTTGGGGTTAAAGCTGGTTTTGCGTGCTGGGCAGGCTGTTCAGTTCACGTTTGTTTTCCTAAAGTAATAACTGCGTTTGCCATGTTAAGGCAGGGAAGTGGTTAGTTGGATTTCAGCCTTTGAGTTGAGGACAAAGTGCTGCCGTTAATTAAAAAGGTATCTTTTTAACTAAAAGTTCTGTGAATTAAACATTGGTGGAGTGCCTGCCTTGATGGAAACAGTGTGCTAAATTCACCTGGCGCAGAGGAATGGGCTCTTGGGCAAACTCTTCTTACACTGAGAATCATCTCACAGTTGCAAAGAAACAAGGCTTGCAAAACAAGGTGGGGCTAGTAAATGCAGAAATGCTTGTTTCTCTCCAGATCCTGAACACTGTCCTACGTTGTCTTAATTTTCAGATTCTGTTCTAAACACTCGCCTCGCCAGCCATGCTGGATCAGTAATGTGCCTAGGATGGGCTAAAAACTTAAGCACTGGTCGGGTTTGGTCGACGCGCCGTTTTCAGCCGTGTAGGCAGATGTTCTACAGGAGCGCGCTCTGTGTGTAACAGAAAATACTATTTTTCATTGTGAAAATCTTCAGTCCGAGTGCCTGGAGAGGCTTGAGACTTTCCCCTAATAACACCTGTAGCCAGCCTACTAGCTACACGATGTTTTATTCTGAATAGCCGTGGCTTCGGACCTGGAATAGAACTTGGGAGTCAGAGCGTGTTCTCTCTTCCTGTGCTTCAGCAACATGCTTTTCTCTCTCTGTTTCGGCACATACAAGTAAACCTTTTTCTGGTAGTTTAGGGTTTCAAGACCTTCTGAAGGGATGTTGGCGCTAAGATGGAATAAGATTGTGCTCTATGTGTGCCTCCATACAATTAAAATTGGACAGAGAACCGCTTGCTTGTGCTTCGTATTTTAAACAGTCGCCTCATTCTCGACTCTGTCATCGCAGAGTCTCCCCGCTTCTTTCACATTCCGTGTTTTCCGCAATGAAAGAGGACGTTGGTTTGCAGTCTGGGTCACGTTAAACTTCGCCTCTGTCAGACCTGAGAATACAAGAATTGTTTCCCTGACAGAGGCTGCTAAGGCCGTGAAGGTATTCAGAGCGAAATAACCTGAGCAGATTTACAGGAGTAGAAGAGGCATTGTGCAAGGCAGCGAGTGGGATGATTTCCTGGCTAACGCCAGGGGAGTGACTTTGTGGTTTGGGGCTCCAGTCTGGAGTTCCGTGCTTGACGGGCCGTAGTGGAGAAGGTATTTTATTAATGCAAGCGCTTGGCAAAACTTTGTGGTTTTCCTTGTAAGCTGTGTGTCGTGTATGCCGTCTGCCATAGGGGTTCAGCACGCGGAAGGCCGTTTTCTCCACCTGCTGGGATAATTTTGGCCCCTGTGACCTGTTGGCGGGGGGAAAACAACAAAACTGATGGTGCAGTTCTGTGTTATCTAGGGTAATGAAGTAGGAATTGGACAAAGATTAACATGTCTAAAGATAACAGTGAAACTCTGGAAATGCAAATATTGTGATACATGCTGTATTATATAAATTGATCCCATTCAGCTATGGCTCATTAGGACATATTAGTCAGAACTAATTGGTGTGATCCGGGCAACCCAAATGTCTCCTCCTCTTTTGTTTGCTCTTAATTTTTATTTTAACGTCCCCAACCTTTTTATTGCTTGCTTCCAGAACATCATCAGTGATCCTTTTATGTAAGAGCTGAATATTTCAGCATGTGCTGTGTCATCTCATCATGCATTTATTTTGTATTTTAGGACAGTGAATGTCTCTGTACCAAAGAAGACCCGGAACAATGGCACGTTATATGCATATATCTTTCTTCATCACGCTGGCATTTTGCCTTGGCGTGATGGTAAGCAGGTGCATATAGTAAGCCCTCTGACCACCTACATGGTCCCTAAACCAGAAGAGATTAATCTGCTCACTGGAGAATCAGCCACACAGGTAGGTGGGTTTTTTTTTCATCTATAGATGAACAACTTCAAAAAAAGTGATTTTGTTTTTTTTATCGACGCTTTTAGTGTTAGCATCTGCTGAGCTTGTGTCTTCACGCAAATGATGATATTGGGGGGAGGGGGGGAAATCAAACCCCCCTTGATTATCAGCTTGTACGCTAATCGTAGACCTCTCGGCACAGCAGAGGTAGAGCGCTCTCTAACACTGGCTGCTGTTAAAATACTGCCCTAGCTGACATCAATTACTTCTTTAAGGTTTCATTGCTTTTGGTGTAAATACTGTATTGTTCTGCAACAGCACGATGCTGCTTTTCATAGTGAGTCGGATTTGCGTGAAATAATACGCTTTGCTTCTACAACACGGAGATAGGAACTTGATTTTGACATTGGTGGGTGACCAGTGTCAGATTGCTGCTTTTCCTATAGGCTGTTCGTACTTCCCACTTCAGCTCAAGAGAATAAGATAGTAATCACAGCATTCATCAAAGGATACTCACCGGGGAGGAAAAAAATGTGGTGTTATGTAATTAAATACTTGTGAACGGCTGTTGTGCCTCACAGGAGGTGGAGCTTGAGAATTTCACTCTGTTCTTCCTTGGAATCAGAAGATACCTGTAGCCAGCAGTGCTTTTCTAAATCCTGTCGGAATAAAGTTGAAAATGAGCGGAGGCTAGAGTCCAACACAAAGTTGGAACAGGTGATACTCATCCGAAGAAAAGCAAGTCAAATGCCCTGGGGCTAAGCCTCTGCTGAAAGCTAAGGTCATGCTCAGTTTCAACACTGCTTTACACAGCAGTTGGAAGCTCAGAAGTTCCAAAACAAATGGTCTGATCTTTTTACTCCCAAAAATTCATATTTTTGATCATCCACAACCTTTTAACTGTTTTGAAGTCACATCTGATTACCACCCTTATTTCAAAGTGGCTTTGTCTGACTAGTATCCACATTCCTAGCTGGCTGAATATTCATTCTTGAAGAACGAGGCTGTGAACGGGCACTGAAGTTTTTCAGTGTCAGGCTATGGTGAGCCTTTACAGTCTGTTCTCTCTTATTTGAGCAAAACACTTGATCTGGTCAAAATGAAGGTAAAGTGTTTCTTAGTGGGCTCCTGTTTTGTGGTGTAGTTCATGGGTCCAGCTCTGTGAGTTAGAGTATTACCCTATTCAGAATGCTGTATTGTTTATCAGTACGTTTGTTTATCGTATTTTTAAAGCAAATTGAAGCAGAAAAACAGACCAGTGCTCTAGATGAGCCTGTCTCTCACTGGAGGTCAAGATTAACCTTAAATGTCATGGTGGAAGATTTTGTGTTTGATGGATCATCCCTCCCTGCTGACGTTCACCGTTACATGAAGATGTAAGTCAGTTACTTAATTTCGCTGGATTTGTTACTATAAACTTGCTGCACGTTTCTTCAGAAACCTTTCCTGGCCTCCTTTTGGTATTTTATGTTTAAGTTGCCGCTTAGGGGACAGGAGTTGATACTCTCGATGCTTGCATTTCACTAGTGGCAGTGAGTACGATGGTATGTACTAGAAAACTTGGTTGGAGATACCTTGTTCTTGGGCAGCTCAGGGTTTAGAATGCTTTTTTGTATGGAGTTAGCATAGTAAGACAAAGCAGAACTACAAAGACACAAGTAAAATGCTACAGCAGACTTTATACCCCCTTGTTCTCAAATCCTATGTCTGGCCTTTAAAGCAATTACTGTCCCTTGACCTTTCCGGTTATCCATCATCTGCAAATTATCTGCATGGACTGCAAGTGTTGAAGGGGCACAGCTGATCTCCTGCCTTTTCTTCTCCCTTCATGATTGGCTTTATTTTACTTTGACAGTGTCTGTTCCTACAATGTGTCGAATTTCTCAAGGCAGTACTGAAAAGCAGGGATGGGTTTTTAGGCCACAAAATGCAGGCAGTAGCTTCTGTTCACGGCTTGCTTAAACTGCTTCCAGTGCTAACCATGTAAACAGTGTTGCATTGGCTTGTGCTGCTGTATGTTGATGCCTTTCTCTGCAAGTATCCTGTTCGATCCAGCCGCAGGGCTTCCCAGCCAGAACAGATAAACTTTGTAACTCATAAGATAGGCCCGTAACAAGGAGGGGTTGATGAATGAGGATGTTGTTTCTGGGCTTGTTTAGATACGCATCGGTGCTGTTTTGTCGTTGCGTTATACAGGAAGCAGTCTGGAGATGAAGTAGCCTGCTGCACCTCCGCTAGCAGTAGCTTTGACTGTAGTTATTTTGTAGAAGTCAAAACCTCTTCAGTTAAATAATAACCAAGCAGTTATGAGCTTGGTTCTGAGGCTGGCAAGTTCTGAGCCTTCATTTAGTGCTTTCCTGTGTTTCTGTTGCCCACTGTATGTTTAGTATGCAGCCTTTCTTAGCACGGGTAGAGGCTGCTTTTGTCAGCAACTAAGATTTGGCTTTAAAAAGCTCCGTTACACTAATTCCATAGACTTTCACCAAGCACCTCGCTGCGTAGGTAACTGCCTTTCTAGTGAAGAACTTGAAGAATTTGTCTCTCAGGATATTGGGCTAAATACGTTCCTGAGGTACTGGCAAGGCCATTGCTTGTAGGTCGTAATTGGCTAAGTAACTTTCCAGTGGTCAGTTTTGTAGAAGGCTCAAAGGCTGGGAAGTTTAGTTGGTTTCATGCAATTTGGTGAGGTGGTAGAGCGATCCAACCCAGAGCTTCTGCGGAGGAGAAGGCAGAGAAGATTCCTGCTCCCTGTGCACTCTCCCCAGTAGCATCTGCCCCTCCTGTGTGCGTACCGGCTGTCGTGTTCGTAGTCCCGTGCTAGCTAGAGTGGGTGCTGTTGGTGACCTGGTAGGTGGCACTGGGGGTGCGGAGGAGTGGGGGAGATGCTGGAGGGTTGTCACTGCAGGGGAGGGATACTTGAGACAAAGGATCTAAATACATGGTAGTAAACTTCAGCACATTGCAACACACTTTTTAACTCCCTCTACCCTTGCAACAGCTTGTCATGCAACAGCTTCAGCATCTTCACAACCAATTTCGTTTGTCTTTTTTATTTTTTGCTTATTCTGTCTTTCTGGGGAAAAGTACAAACTAACTCAAAGGAGAGATGTGACATGCCTAACTTCCTATACAGACATCTCTCACTGAAAGGCGCTAGGCTGGTGGCTTCTTTCCTGCTGTGTGTTAGAAGGAAATGTGCCTGTAAAGATGGTGGGCAATCTCTACACGGGTAGTCTGAAAGTAATGAATGAGTGCTGATTTGAATAAAAGTAGTTTTCTTTTTAGATCACTACAGTCATAAAATCCATGTTTAAACATCCTAGGGTTCAGCTGGGGAAGACAGTGCATTACCTTCCAATATTATTTATTGATCAGCTAAGCAACAGAGTGAAAGATTTGATGGTGAGTAATAGAATACCTTTAATTACATTTAACAGTAATCTTCAATGCTGTTTTCGCTGTGTGAAAAAGTGTAAGTTCACCAAAAGACTCTTATCAATGGCTCTTTAACTTAATGTGGTCAGCTGTGGTAACTGCAGAGGCTGGATCCTGGGTTTTGAGACTGCACTCTGGCAGAAGTATCTGCCGAGCACTCCCTTCTATTCCACCAACAAATACTTGGTTTCCACTCCTTCTGCCTTTTGTGTGGATATGGGGGACACCATTGCAGCACCAGCTGTGATGGGAGCAGTCTCGTGAGCAGTTTACCTCCCTAAGCTGAAGGAGTTGTGTTAGCATCCCGGAGCAGCTTCTAGGGAAATGAGCATGCTGAACACTGCTGATACTCAAGCTACACGGGGATAAGTCTGTTGCTATTATCTCAAAAAAATTCACTCATGGTTAAATTTTCTGGTGGTGCTTTCTATCTGAGAGAGTTGGGCTTGTTCAGGCTGGAGAGAGGAGGCTCCGGGGAGACCTTATTGCAGCCTTCCAGTACCTGAAGGGGCTACAAGGAAGCTGGGGGGGACTTTTTACAAGGGCCTGTAGTGACAGGACAAGGGGGAATGGGGTTAAATTGAAAGCAGGGAGGTTTAGATTGGGGATCAAACGAAGTTCTTCCCGGAGAGGGTGGTGAGACACTGAAACAGGTTGCCCAGAGAAGCTGTGGATGCCCCATCCCTTGGAAACACTCAAGGCCAGGCTGGATGAGGCTTTGAGCAACCTGGTCTAGTGGAAGGTGTCCCTGCCCATGGCAGGGGGGTTGGAACTAGATGGTCTTTAAGGTCCCTTCCAACCCAAACCACTCTGTGATTCTATCACGTTAGAGTAAATTGAGCACCTGAAAGCTTGGTGTTGCAGTACATCCAGTGATTTTGTGCACTCAAACCAGTAAGGACTTGGAGACTTCAGTAATGGAATTACAGAAGGATGAGGTTGGATGAGATTTCTTGAGGTTGCTAGTCCAGCGCCCCTGCTCAGGGGAGGGTCACTTAGAGCGGGTTGCTCAAGACCTTCTCTAGCTGGGTTTTGAGTATCTCCAAGGACGGAGATGCCACAGCCTCTCTGGGCAACCTGCTCTAATGCTCAGTTAGCCCTGCAGTTAAAGAAAAAACAAACTAAAACAGGTGGGTTTTAATATTAAAATAGAATTTTCTGTATTCATTTTTTGCCCAACTTTTCTCTTGTGGAAAATTGTGCAGTTCCATTTACTACAAGTAACGTGGCAGTCCTCTGCATCTAAACCATCTTCATCTTTGCAGCTCTTCGTTAAGTCCTGCGGTTCTTTTCAGTTGCACTGACTGGAATTCAGCAGTCGGAGTCACTGAGAACAAAAGCCTTGGAGAATGTCTCAGAACTGTTAAATGAGTATATCTGGATGTAGCGTATTCTAGATGGAACTCTTGGTAGGTGTAAACTTGCCACAGGCCTGCCAAATTGTCTTTCCAATTCATTAACTTGAGCTCAGACAAAGAATTTTGTTACTTAGTGTTGGGGAGAGTCTTTAAGAACTCGTATCCCCTCCACCCCAAGCTTGTTCGGTAAACTCCTGAGCGATGGTTTGGCAGCAGATGGTGCTCATTGTCCTGTGTTTTAAGTTCCTTACCACAGCTCATTCAGCTCAGTGCATTCACATGAGCTACTAACTGGTCACGTACCCCATTTACAAATGAATGGAGCATTCCCCTGTGAATGACGTTCCTGCAGTCCTCGTGCCTGTCAGGGTTAGTGCTGGTAGTCCTTAAAGTGCTGCAAAGATTGTTCCAACAAAGTTTGCAAACTTCCCCTTTAAGCACTGGCTTGTGTGACTTCTCAGTGGTGACCTGCCAAACTGCTCGCAAGGCCTGTGGGGTGAGTGGCCCGCCAGTATGCATACTGGGAGATGGTAACGGGTGAGTGAAGAGCAGGAAAGGGTAGGGGAAGGAAATGGAGCTTGAGTGGAGTGAGGTCGGCCTGTGACTGTAAATAGGGGGATGGAGCTTGGGTGGAGTGAGGTCATAGAATCATAGAATGGTTTGGGTTGGAAGGGACCTTAAAGCCCATCCGGTTCCAACCCCCCTGCTATGGGCAGGGACACCTTCCACTAGACCAGGTTGCTCAAAGCCACATCCAGCCTGGCCTCGAAGACCCCCTCACCACCCTCTCTGTGAAGAATTTCTTCCTGATATCTAATCTAAACCTCCCTGATTTCAATTTATACCCATTACCCCTTGTCCTGTCACTACAGGCTCTTGTAAAAAGTCCTCTCGGTCGGCCTGTGACTGTAAATAGGGGCACAGGCGCTGTCTGTTGGGTACGCCCGACCCCGTGTCACGAAACTGATGATGCATTTCCCTGCTTGTGCTGGGCTGTGTAGGGTCTGAGCTGTTGCCTTGGCCCAGGTAGGTCTCCTGTGGTAAGTACCGTCATCTGGAAGTTGTGTGTCCCTCGTGTTCTTAAGTGTTCTTGCCAGTGCTGAGGGTTTGGGGATTGCACAGGATTCTGATTTAATACAGAGAAAACTTTAAGATTCATACCGCTGAACTGTACTTTGTCAGTACTGCAGAACGGTGTGTAAACAGAGTGCTAGAAGTGGTATGTTCTGAGGCTGTATTACACAAGTAGGCTGTATTGTAGAGGTTGGGTAGCTTCCTAGTTTTCCACAGCTTAGCAACCATCACACCCGACTAGGCTGTGAGGCATCACTTGTGGGCTTTTAATTGTTTATTGAGAAAGAGTTCATTTTTCTCATCTTTATATCTTCATTTAATTTGCTTTTGGTGTTGAAGGATTCCTGTGTTTGTCTTGTATTGCAATCCGAAGTTCTCCCTGTGCTACCCCTAACTCTTTGGCAGTGCTTGTGGAGAGCACGTTTACTGCATGTTACTTACTTCTGCAAAATTTGTTCTGTTCCAGTGCCTCACCACCCTCTCCGGGAAGGATTTCTTCCTGATATCTAATGTAAACCTCCCCGCTTTCAATTTAAACCCGTTACCCCTCGTCCTGTCACTACAGGCCCTTGTAAAAAGTCCCCCCCAGCTTCCTTGTAGCCCCTTCAGGTACTGGAAGGTGCTGTAAGGTCTTCCCAGATCCCTGCCACCCTTGTAGTTGCTGAAGCTTTCTCCCTTCTGCGTTCATAAAAGTTTCTCAGCTTCCCTTTCTCTCCCTTGCGTGTATGTTTGTTCTGCCACTCTCTGAAAAGCCTACGGGCCCTGGGGAGGACGGTGGGACCGAGGGTTGAGTGTACTCACTGGAGGAAGGAGTGAACAGAAGAGTGACGCTACTAGGGTGTCCCCAGGTAGTTCATCATAACTCAAGCATAGATGGTACCGGAGGATTAACTGGAATTTATTTCTCTTGGAGCAGGAAGACCTCTGTGATGCCCCACGTGCCGAGTTTTGCAGGCGCAGGGTAGCTTGCTGGGCATTAGGTGTGGTGTTTTCACCAGCCTGAGCAAGCAGCACCATCTTCCTTCCCCACCTTTTGTTTTGGTATGAGTTGTTCTAACTTCAGTTTCTCTCAAAACCAGCCTCAGTTTAGCGAAGTTCTGGCTGTGGCCTTTGGGATGCAATTTTGGTTTGGGTTTGTGTTGTTGGTTGTTTTTTTGTTGTTGTTGTTTTGTTTGTTTGTTTGGGGGTTTTTTGGTTTTTTTTTTTTTAAATCTTCTGGTTTAGGTAAGCTTAACACATACGTTCAGAGAAGAACTAAGAGAGTGACCTTCAGCACACTTTTCCCACTTGAGCTGGGACCAGCAGAGGGAGCTTCATGTAAATGCCTCAGAGGCGTTGGTGTACAGTAACAGCGAGGTTGCCATAAGAACAAACTGCTAGTTCAGCATTTCTGGGGGAAAAACCCCAAAGACTTCAAGCACGGTCTCTAAGATCATACTCCGTTTCAAAAAATGAACTGACCGCTTAAAACTGTGTGATTATAGTGGGACATAATCGCTATATTAAAAAAAGAGAATTGAAATAATTGTTGTAATTTAGTTATTTTGAAATGCATCTTTTTGAAACGCAGGTTATAAATCGTTCAGCAACAGAGCTACCTCTTACAGTGTCGTATGACAAAATCTCTCTTGGAAAGCTGCGATTTTGGATCCACATGCAGGATGCTCTATACTCCCTCCAACAATTTGGTATGTTTTTTATCTTCAGTGACTTTAGGCACAAAAAAACCCAACTCCTCAATTTTTTTTTTTTTTTTGGTAGGTACATAGATGACACAACTCTTTTTTTCTGGTTAGCTGGTGAGAAGGTTCAATGCTACAGATCTTATTGTTTTACCTTAAAGTAGAGATGGAAATAAAATGTTGACATGTGGTAGGATGCAAGAATACGGAGGTGAAGTAACCCTTTAAAAAATAAATTGGTTGTGATTAGTACTACTGTAAAAGCATAAGAGGCCAAAATAGAGGAGAGCATTTTTGCCACAGGTTTCCCGTGTCATCCACAGAACGGAAACGCTGGATGGGTGCTACATAAGCTGCTTGCAGTGGTGAGGGACAGCCCGTGTGACAGAGGGAATTGGAACTGAACTCACCAGTGCCACAGCCAGCACCATGGCCGTACATGCAGCGTTGTGCATTTTCTGGGAATGGTAGACTTCGGTCATAGTGGCTGGAAGCTTCTACTTCATGAAGAAAGCATCTTAACACTGGCTGAGGGAATACAGAGGAGTACTGTATCTTCTGGGAAACACACTCCTTGGTGCTGGCAGCCACATTTATCACGGACAGGGTCATAACTTTTTGAAGTAATGGTTGTCCAGTATATAACAAGAAAGCAACGTTCCTCCTTTAGGAGAATTGATAAGACAGTAGAGATCCAGCGTTCAGTTTATTGACTGTGATTTCTGGAAGATGCTTTGCCTTTTCCCATCTGTCAAAGAGAAGCTTCCAAGTTAAATCTGTAAGGACTGTCAGAAGAGTTGATGCCTAATCCCTGATCTTGGGACTGTACTGTTGTGTGTACGGCCATGTTTCCCGCTGACCTTTGACCTCTGCAATGCAGGCCTTTTCTCACTTTTTTCAGGTTTTAATATTGAGCTCACTGTTCTTACGTACCAAACAAAAGCTCAGAGGCCAAGTTGAATAATCCCTTTTTCTTCCCGCTTGGGCCAGAATGATTACCTGTGTCTTGCCGTGTGTCTGGAGTGCAGCTGGGGTTGTATTCACACAACGCATTAAAGGCATGTCACTCTGCTTGTAACAGACAGGGTTTGTTTAAGGCAAGCCAAATAGCTGGCCAGAATAGAGGTAGAGTTGGGTTTTACTGGTGGAGCTGCCATCTTGGGTTGGGTGTATGATTCCCTAATGAAAGATGTGCGGGTGAAATAAGATTCCTTACATACTGGGCTCTAGCATGACAGCAATTAACTGTCTAGTACTTCTTCCATAATTACTTCTTCTTTCTCTTAGGGTTTTCAGAAAAGGATGCAGATGAAGTAAAGGGAATTTTTGTTGATACTAACCTGTACTTTCTGGCTTTGACGTTCTTCGTAGCAGCGTTTCATGTAAGTGGAGAAACTTTGGGTTATAGTAATTACAGCATATGAAATCTGAAAAAAAAAAAAAGAAAGGGCTGTGGTGTGGGTTGAACTTCAGCTCTTTATTTATTGAGAACTGTTCTTGGAAATCATAATTTCAGCAGGGCAATAGAAGAGGTTTCTGGTTCAAGCCAGTTGTATTTCCAATACCAAGTTAATACAAAAATATTAGAGATAGAAATACGAGATAACTAGGTATAAACTAAACAGTCTTGACTGAGGTATAAAACATTTAACTACATTATCATCACTTTTTTTTTTAGCTGAACCAAAGCACCTAGAATTAATACGCCTGTCAACAGTGGTTCACATTTTCTGCTAAGCTGAGCTATCCCAAAGCTTACTGTTGTGGTGACATAGCTTGGGCACCAGCAGCAGGGTTTGAGTCTCACACTTTTAACCCTTGGAGAAATTTAGATCAGCTGATCTAGATTACTTCAAAAAATATTGCTCTGAAGTGCAGAGCTTAGGTGTGGGTGGTGGTGGTTGGTGTGTGTGTCTGTCAACGTTGTGTGTGTCTTGGTTTAAACAAGAATCTTTGCTTTAATGAACAATTTTTTTAAACTTCATTATTCTACTTGAAACGTTTTTGTCATCTACAATTATTCTTGATACAATTCCCTTATTCTGGGATAGATAAGAACTTGCTGGGCACGTTATGTTTCTTTATACTTCCATTACATGCAATTAATTTGATTGGAAACCCTTAGGCTTCCCAGCCTTTTTAATTTCTTTTTTTTTCCATTCTGTTTATTAGGTTGTAAGAGATCTGTAGGCTGTTTTGATATTTTTTTGTGTATCTTTTGCCCAAATTAAAAAAAACTATACTTTTTTCATTAAAATTCTCTGACCCAAGAATTTCTTGAATCTGTGCTGCTTTTTTTTTTTTTTTTTAAGTTATTGCTTTATTTATTTCCTTTATTGCCTAAAGGAAATACTGAAAACGGTCCTGGGGCCCAGAAGGGCAAACCCCATCCTGGGATGCATGAAGCAGAGCATAACCAGCCTGTCAAGAGAGGTGATCATCCCGCTGTATTCAGCCTTGGTGCGACCTCGCCTTGAGCACTGTGGGCGGTTCTGGGCCACACACCTCAAGAAGGATGTGACGTTCCTTGAATGCATCCGAAGGGGGAGGTTACCAAGGCTGGTGAAAGGGCTGGAATGACTGTGAGGAGCAGCTGGTCAGCCCTGAAGTGGTCAGGCAGTTGGACTAGATGTTCACTGTAGGTCCTTTCCAACTGAACTAGTCTAGTTTATTCTGTCCTGAACAAAAATGCTGAAAACCCTGGAAAAAATACTTGGTACAAGTAAATTTAATGCTAAAATGTGCTTGGAAGTTCAGATCAACTTCTTGGTGATGAAATAGAGAAGGGAAAATGGCTGACTGTATTTTAGGAATTTTAAAAAAAGGTTTGTTACTGTCTAAGCCAAAATTGACTGTCGATCCAATGTGAAGCATTTGTGATCTAATTTGGTGTGGCTCTCCCTGGCCTGCCCAGGAAGTGAGCAGTTCCTCGGGGTGCTCAGTTCTTCATCCTCTGTCGTGTGTTGCCCTGTGTTGGGTCTCTGACTTTCTTTACCAGATGCAGCATTGCCGTAGTAGCAGCAGCACCTGGAATTCCTCCTGTCATTTTGCACTGGGTTTGGAGCTTGGGCCCTAAAACAGTTTTTAGCTTTTATTTCTGTGGAATTTAATTTTTTACTTCTGTGGTTTCTAAAACAAGTTTTCCTTGCAGTTCCACCCTAAATGCTTTTTTTTAACAGCCCAGCTGGTGGTCTTTAACTACTGCACGTTTGAACAAATGACTGTGTTTCTTGCTATTTGCAGCTTCTCTTTGATTTCCTTGCATTCAAAAATGACATCAGTTTTTGGAAGAAAAAGAGGAGCATGACTGGGATGTCTACAAAAGCAGGTATGGGCCGGAATGGGAAGTGTTGTGCGTGTGTTGTCTTACTTGCACTGTGTGTTTTTTAGTCTTGTTGAAACTCTGTAGCTTCACCAGGATGGCAGAATGAGATGTGTCCGTGTATGAAAACAAGGTGTCTAACGGGCCTAACGATTCTAACGTCGTTACCACTGTGCTCAAGTATCACTTGCTTGAAGCACTCGTGTCACTTCTGAGGTTTCACTGGCTTACAGTTGAGAGCAAGTTTAATACGTAGTCAGTCGCCAGATTTCCCTTGCCGAAGGAACAGAAAAATGAGAGGACCAGGAAGAATCCTGTGGGTGGAGAGAATGTGCTGTCATGAGTAATGCTGTCCTGCGAGTCCCCTGTGTTCCTTGTAGATAACTACAGGCTCCGGAATGCTTGGGAGGGAAGACGCTGCAGCGTAACGCTGTTGTTTGGTTTGGGCTTTGGTGGAAACGGGAGCAGTAGAAGCTCCTGGGGGGTAGGGTGGGAGGGAGGAGAATGGGAGGATTGAGTTGACTTGGATGTAGGAAAGGTGAGAGAAGCATAGTGGTCTGACATCCCGCCAGGCCCTCCTAGAGACAGGTGAGGGTAGCAACCAGCCCTGGATGCTTGAGGCGTAGCACACAGCTCCTCAGCCTCGGTGATTGTGCTCATACTTAACTGCTTGTTTTTCTAATAGATTTTTACTGTGCTGATTATAAACCAGAATGATAAAACCTGGAGTCACTTGACCTTTGAGACTATCCCTAATTCTGTCATATATACAGATTGATTAAAGCACGTGAAGAGTATCGGTACCAGGAGGAAAAAACCCCAGGCATTCTAAATCACAGCGAACAGCAACATGTTTTTTCTCATGGGGAAAATCTGTTTAGAGTCTGTAGCAGAGTGCCTCTGTTTTCGTAAGGCGTCTGTACTGCTGTTGGCATATGTATGCCAGAAAGTTAGTGAAAATTTAAAGCTGTCCAGGAAATTTCAGAATTAAATGCTAATTGTTTAAAGAAGTGAATAAAGTCAAATTGGGAAGACTGAGTGGCAGAGGGTTTCTTAACCTTACGATCACAGTATGGATATTCTGTCTCCAGCAGTTGGTGGTTCCATCCTCTCTTTGGCAAGCTGTAGTCACCTTTCTGCCTGTATCACCTTCTGGCCCCAAGAGAGGCGTGTGACAGACAGGTGCCCTGGAAGGGATCAGTGCTGATGTCCGAGTGTGCCATCAGCTCTTCTCTCCTTCCGTTCCTGCTCTGGGGGATGGATATTTGAATCTAAGAATTAGTTGATAGACACTTAAAGCATCCAAGGTTTTGCAAAACCTGAAAAATAATCCTAAAATATAATTCTTAACGTTTGCAAGCATTGAAGTAGTTGCATGAGTTTCAAAGACCGGCACTGGATTATCTCACAGCCTTTCAACTTCCGAGTCAGGAGTTGTGAACACAGTTTGTAATCGTACTGATACGTGCCCGATTGGTGCAGTGCGGAAGTCTTCCTTAAACGTTCCGATTTCCTTTCGTCTTTGGTGATAAGGATTTCATAAAATGTGTTCTTGTTGTTCCTTATTTGCCTGGAGGTATGCTGGTTCTGGAACTACTTGACACACATCAAGATGTACGTAGGAGAAGTTCATGTTTAAGCTGTGTAAGGCAGAATTACAGCAAATAGGCCAACAGTCTTCTGCCATCTCGGCTGCTCATTTAAATATTAACAAAACTTCCGTTTTTGGTTTTCTTCCCTCTAGTGCTTTGGCGGTGCTTTAGTACTGTGGTAGTATTTATTTTCCTTTTGGATGAACAAACAAGTTTATTGGTACTGATCCCAGCGGGCATTGGTGTGGTGATTGAGGTGAGTTCTTAAAGCTCTCGAACCGAAATACTGGTACTTGCAGCAACATCTGCAGTTTATTGTAGGAAAGGAACGCTGAACTGGTTACTGAGAAAATACCGGTGGCGCTGTATGTTTGGCTTTCAGCAGTAGAGGAGATGGTGTCCCCTTATCAGACTGGGAGTATCAGGTTTTTCTGGGATGGGCCAGCTGGTATTGTGGAAACCAAACACAGAGCTACGCAGAGGTTCCTTCGTATCCCGTCGTCTGATAGGCATCACTCCTGACCGGGCATGTGCAACCATGACAACAAGCCTTCTTGGAAATGTTTGTCAAAGAGCAGGCTGTGTGCCATCAGGCAGTGCTGCAGGTCTGCAGCTTTCTCCCTGGCCATGGCTGAGGTGCTTGGGATAGGAGGGAAATGAGGAAACTGCTGGCTGTGCTCATTATGGATGCCCCATCCCTGGAAGTGTTCAAGGCCAGGCTGGACAAGGCTTTGAGCAACTTGGTCTAGTGGAAGGTGTCCCTGCCCATGGCAGGGGGGTTGGAACTAGATGGTCTTTAAGGTCCCTTCCAACCCAAACCATTCTGTAATTATTCCAGCAGATCCTGTCCAGCCAGTGGGTCGCAGGTAGTGCTTGGATGTGTAGTGAAGCACAAAGCAAACAGCATTGGGAAGGGGAGGTCCCTACCTAGCGCTGCTTGCAGATCTAATTACTGCTCGGTAATTAAAAATAGGTTCAGGACTCCCAAGTGAAAATTTTGACTGCACATCTGTTGCAGTTGCAGATAATCCCTGTGGAAACAAAACCATTCAGAATTTCTAGTGAGTGATTAAATTGTTGAATGCAGAGTCATAAAGTGATCCTTAAATTTCAGCTTATTGTGTAAGACAGATGAAAGTCTTGCAAAAACCATGAAATTCAGTAGAGGTACTGTTTCACTGACTAACATTTGTTTTCAGTAACTTTTGATTTTTAAGTCTGATGTGTTTCAGCGTGTTTTCTGTATCAGATTTGCTGGTGGTTTTGTTCCTATAAATAGAAATTTAGTCTTATGTTTCAGACTGTCTTCAGCTGTCTGAAATTTTAACGGTTTGGGGGATCAATATATATTCCTATAAGTATTCTGCTCCTTTTGTACATTATATTTTATTTTGATCCTATATCTAAATAACTAAATTTTAGGAAAATCCTTGAATCAAAGGACTTGAGAAATTCAGAAGTGCCAAATGATTTAAAAATGTATTGGGTCAAGAAAAATGATGCTTTTGTTTGTTTCTAGTGGGGGAGAAGAAATAGCCCAGGTCTCTAAATCACTGGGAGTTTTTTTTAACAACATATTAGTGGAAACCAGATCAGGCATGTACGGGAGGGTAACAGGAATGGTCAGTTTGTTTCTAGTGGGGGAGAAGAAATAGCCCAGGTCTCTAAATCACTACTGGGAGTTTTTTTTAACGACGTATTAGTGGAAACCAGATCAGGCGTGTACGGGAGGGTAACAGGAATGGTCAGCTGCACTACAAGATTTAGGTTCAGTTCAAACTGTTAAGATTTTGCATTTCTCTTGTATAATGAGGATGGATTTCTCGATTGACACTACCTGAGAACAGGCAGATCCAGATTTCATTTGGTTGTTGTGCCTGTCTGAGATTCTTCTTGGAGCTGCCCAAAGATCTGTTAAATATGTCTCCCTGAGTTCGGTAGTCCCTACGACTGTTGGGCTCCTGTTGTCTTACTTCTGTCCCATATTTTCCCATGTGTTGCTTTCGGATTACAGGCTGGGGGAACTGGGTTGAAAGGATTATATAGGAATCCTGTGTGGGACATGCAGATGGAGGAGCAATGTTCTGTAGGTTCTGTTGAAGTAACACATCTCTCCTCTGTCGTGATGGTGAGATAACACGGTTGTCTCGGGGTGAGAATGAGCATAAGGACTGTACATCTCAAGGGAATTGGTCTGCTGGGAAGAGCTTTCTCACAACTTGTTCCCACGCCGTACCAGTAGTGACATTGCTTCTGGGATAAGTCGTTTTCTCGCTTGCATCTAAGATGTCAGTAGAGGATCGTCTTTACCATATTGCCCTTGTTTGTTTGGGCCATGGCTGAGAAGAGGATATTGGGGTTTCTAAGGTTAAGCAAACAAACCTCGTCCACAAAAAGCTTCATGAAGCGTATCTCTCCTGGTGAGCTTACGGCATTGCCTAAGCTGCTGAATCTGCATAGCGGGGTGGGGGGGGTACGTGAGTAAATTTTTGGGTGCACTGAGTCTTCCTTTGGTTCCGTTAGGGTCAGCCTGTTGCAACTGTACAGGCAGTAGCCCAGCTGACTTTTGCTCATAGCCCACTACTGAAACATAATGACGGTGTAAGTGCCCACTTAGTGACGGGAGTTCTGAGGCACCTTCATCTCGCAGATCCCAGCTAACCTCGAAGGCATGTGAAAACTCACTTGGCAGGTGGTTACTGGAGAATTCTCTAGATGCTTGACCTGGGCTGCATGCTGGCTCCAAGAGCGGCTACCCCCCACCGCAGCACTGCCACCCGGGTATCCTGAAAGGACTACATTATTTCACTTAAAGTACATCATCTGATACGGATAGGGCATGCTCCCAGTGTTGCATGGGGCTGGGGATGCAGCAATTGGTCTCTGTGGAGGTGCAGGTGGGGCACTGCAGTCATGCTGTTGGTGCTTTATGCAATGGGTGCTTAAAATAGATATTCTGGGGTCTTGATTCTGAGTATCTGAATCCTATGTAAGACACTCCTTTGCATCTTTAATGTGCACGTCTTGTTTTTGCTGATCACAGCTCTGGAAAGTGAAGAAAGTGTTGAAAATGACAATCAAGTGGCAAGGCTTGAGACCCAGAATTCAGGTATAGTAGACATTGGCCTGTTAATAATTACACTCTTGAGCCTTTCACCTGTTTCCAGGTTACTGTGCAACTTTCAGTGAAATTAGTATTAAATGAAACTATAAGAGTTTCCTCTGTGCATCTCCTCTTTATGGATGGCTTAGTCCAAAAGCTGGATAAGCATTTTCAAATTTATGAATTTCTTTGATGAATTCTGT